>NC_060139.1:1112410137-1112464858 GCF_021461385.2 Schistocerca piceifrons
TGCATCGGAATTAAATACAAAAGGCAAATGGCGACTTAGGTACAAGAAGACTGACTCTTCCTTCTGTCTATGTTTTGAACTATTCCTGTGACACTAGTTTTAGTTTCCGATGCTCACTTCAGGTTTACTGTATCCCTCTGACCTTCTTAATGACGATGAAACACAGAAATTGCATCGAAATTAAATACAAAAGGCAAAATGCCGACTTAAGTACAAGAAGACTGACTCTTCCTACTGTCTATGTTTTGAACCATTCCTGTGTCACTAGTTATAGATTCAGATGCTTAACTTCACGTTTACTGAATCCCTTGGACCTTCTTATTGACGATGAAGCACAGAAATTGCATCGGAATTAAATACAAAAGGCACAATGTCGACTTAAGTACAAGAAGACTGACTCTTCTTATTGACTATGTTTTGAACCACTCCTGTGACACTAGTTGTAGATTCCGATCCTTCACTTCAGGTTTACTATATCCCTTGGAACTTCTTATTGACGATGAAACACAGAAATTGCATCGGAATTAAATACAAAAGACACAATGCCGACTTAAGGACAAGAAGACTATTTCTTCCTACTGTCTATGTTTTGAACTATTCCTGTGACACTAGTTATGGATTCCGATGCTTCACTTCAGGTTTACTGTATCCCATGGACTTTCGTATTGACGATGAAACACAGAAATTTAATCGGAATTAAATAGAAACGGCACAATGCCGACGTGAGTACAAGAAGACTGATTCTTCCTACTGTCTATTTTTTGAACCATTCATGTGACACTAGTTTTAGATTCCGAAGCTTCACTTAAGGTTCACTGTATCTCTCTGACCTACTTATTGACGATGAAACACTGAAATTGAATCGGAATTAAATACAAAAGGCACAATGCCGATTTAAGTACAAGAAGACTGTCTCTTCCTACTGTCTACGTTTTGAACCATTCCTGTGACACTAGTTATAGATTCCGATGCTTCACTTCAGGTTTACTGTATCCCTCTGACCTTCTTATTGACAATGAAACACAGAAATTGCACCGGAATTAAATAGAAAAGGCACAATGTCGACTTAAGTACAAGATGACTGACTCTTCTTACTGTCTATGTTTTGAACCATTCCATTGACACTAGTTATAGATTCCGATGCTTCACTTCAGGTTTACTGAAACCCGTGGACCTTCTTATTGACGACAAAACACAGAAATTTCATCGGAATTAAATACAAAAGTCACAATGCCGACTTAAGTACAAGAAGACTGACTCTTCTTACTGTCTATGTTTTGAACCATTCCTGTGACACTAGTTACAGATTCCGATGCTTCACGTCAGATTTACTGTATCACGTGGCCCTTCGTATTGACGACGAAACACGGAAATTACGTCGGAATTAAGTAGAAATGGCACAATGCCCACTTAAGTACAAGAAGACTATCTCTTCCTACTGTCTATGTTTTGAACCATTCCTGTGACACTAGTTATAGGTTCCGATGCTTCACTTCATGTTTACTGTATCCCTTGGACCTTCTTATTGACGATGAAACACAGAAATTGCATTGGAATTAAATACAAAAGGCACATTGCCGACTTAAGGACAAGAAGACTGACTCTTCTTCCTGACTACGTTTTGAACCATTCCTGCGACACTAGTTATAGAATCCGATGCTTCACTTCAGGTTTACTGTATCATTTGGACCTTCTTATTGACGATGACACACAGAAATTACATCGGAATTAAATACAAAAGGCACAATGCCGACTTAAGTACAAAACGACTGACTCTTGTTACTGAATATGTTTTGAACCATTCCCGTGACACTAGTTATAAATTCCAATGCATCACTTCAGGTTTACTGTATCCCTCTGACCTTCTTATTGACGATGAAACACAGAAATTGCATCGGAATTAAATAGAAAAGGCACAATGCCGACTTAAGTACAAGAAGACTGACTCTTCTTACTGTCTATGTTTTGAACCATTCCTGTGACACTAGTTATAGATTCCGATGCTTGACTTCAGGTTTACTGTATCCCTAGGACCTTCTTATTGACGATGAAACACTGATATTGCATCGGAATATAATACAAAAGGCACAATGCCGACTCAAGTACAAGAAGACTGACTCTTCTTCCTGTCTATGTTTTGAACCATTCCTGTGACAGTAGTTATAGATTCCGATGCTTCACTTCAGGTTTACTGTATCCCTCTGACCTTCTTATTGATGATGAAACACAGAAATTGCATCGGAATTAAATACAAAAGGCACAATGCCGACTTAGGTACAAGAAGACTGTATCTTCTTACTGTCTATGTTTTGAACCATTCCTGTGACACTAGTTATAGATTCCGATGCTTCACTCTAGGTTTACTGTATCCCTTGGACCTTCTTATTGACGATGAAACACAAAAATTGCATCGGAATTAAATACAAAAGGCACATTGCTGACTTAAGTACATGAAGACTAACTCTTCATACTGACTATGATTTGAACCATTCCTGTGACACTAGTTATAGATTCCGATGCTTCACTTCAGGTTTACTGTATCCCTTGGACCTTCTTATTGACGATGAAACACAGAAATTGCATCGGGATGAAATACAAAAGGCACAATGCCGACTTAGGTACAAGAAAACTGACTCTCCTTACTGTCTATGTTTTGAACCATTCCTGTGACACTAGTTATAGAATCCGATGCTACACTTCAGGTTTACTGTATCCCTCTGACCATCTTATTGACGATGAAACACAGAAATTGCATCGGAATGAAATTGTAAAAGCACAATGCCGGCTTAAGTACAAGAAGACTGACTCTTCTTACTGTCTATGTTTTGTACCATTCCTGTGACCCTAGTTATAGATTCCGATGCTTCACTTCAGGTTTACTGTATCCCTTGGACCTTCTTATTGACGATGAAGCAGAGAAAGTGCATCGGAATTTAATACAAAAGTCACAATGCCGACTCTAGTACAGGAAGACTGACTCTTCTTACTGTCTATGTTTTGAACCACTCCTGGGACACTAGTTATGGATTCCGATGCTTCACTTCAGGTTTACTGTATCCCTTGGACCTTCTTATTGACGATGAAACACAAAAATTGCATCGGAATTAAATACAAAAGGCACATTGCTGACTTAAGTACATGAAGACTAACTCTTCTTACTGACTATGATTTGAACCATTCCTGTGACAGTAGGTATAGATTCCGATGCTTCACTTCAGGTTTACTGTATCCCTTGGACTTTCTTTTAGGCGATGAAACACAGAAATTGCATCGGAATTAAATACAAAAGGCAAATGGCGACTTAAGTACCAGAAGACTGACTCTTCCTTCTGTCTATGTTTTGAACCATTCCTGTGACACTAGTTTTAGTTTCCGATGCTCACTTCAGGTTTACTGTATCCCTCTGACCTTCTTAATGACGATGAAACACAGAAATTGCAACGGAATTAAATACAAAAGGCAAAATGCCGACTTAAGTACAAGGAGACTGACTCTTCCTACTGTCTATGTTTTGAACCATTCCTGCGACACTAGTTATAGATTCAAATGCTTAACTTCACGTTTACTGAATCCCTTGGACCTTCTTATTGACGATGAAGCACAGAAATTGCATCGGAATTAAATACAAAAGGCACAATGCCGACTTAAGAACAAGAAGACTATTTCCTCCTACTACCTATGTTTTGAACCATTCCTGTGACACTAGTTATGGATTCCGATGCTTCACTTCAGGTTTACTGGATCCCATGGACTTTCGTATTGACGATGAAACACAGAAATTGAATCGGAATTAAATAGAAACGGCACAATGCCGACGTGAGTACAAGAAGACTCATTCTTCCTACTGTCTATGTTTTGAACCATTCATGTGACACTAGTTTTAGATTCCGATGCTTCACTTCAGGTTTACTGTATCTCTCTGACCTACTTATTGACGATGAAACACTGAAATTGAATCGGAATTAAATACAAAAGGCACAATGCCGATTTAAGTACAAGAAGACTGTCTCTTCCTACTGTCTATGTTTTGAACCATTCCTCTGACACTAGTTATAGATTCCGATTCTTCACTTCAGGTTTACTGTATCCCTCTGACTTTCTTATTGACAATGAAACACAGAAATTGCACCGGAATTAAAAAGAAAAGGTACAATGCCGACTTAAGTACAAGATGACTGACTCTTCTTACTGTCTATGTTTTGAACCATTCCTGTGACACTAGTTATAGATTCCGATGCTTCATGTCAGATTTACTGTATCACGTGGTCCTTCTTATTGACGACGAAACACGGACATTGCGTCGGAATTGAATAGAAATGGCACAATGCCCACTTAAGTACAAGAAGACTATCTCTTCCTACTGTCTATGTTTTGAACCATTCCTGTGACACTAGTTATAGATTCCGATGCTTCACTTCATGTTTACTGTATCCCTTGAACCTTCTTATTGACGATGAAACACAGAAATTGCATTGGAATTAAATACAAAAGGCACAATGCCGACTTAAGGACAAGAAGACTGACTCTTCTTACTGACTACGTTTTGAACCATTCCTGCGACACTAGTTATAGAATCCGATGCTTCACTTCAGGTTTACTGTATCATTTGGACCTTCTTATTGACGATGACACACAGAAATTACATAGGAATTAAATACAAAAGGCTCAATGCCGACTTAAGTACAAAACGACTGACTCTTGTTACTGACTATGTTTTGAACCATTCCTGTGACACTAGTTATAGATTCCAATGCTTCACTTCAGGTTTACTGTATCCCTCTGACCTTCTGATTGACGATGAAACACAGAAATTGCATCGGAATTAAATAGAAAAGGCACAATGCCGACTTAAGTACAAGAAGACTGACTCTTCTTACTGTCTATGTTTTGAACCATTCCTGTGACACTAGTTATAGATTCCGATGCTTGACTTCAGGTTTACTGTATCCCTAGGACCTTCTTATTGACGATGAAACACAGATATTGCATCGGAATTTAATACAAAAGGCACAATGCCGACTCAAGTACAAGAAGACTGACTCTTCTTCCTGTCTATGTTTTGAACCATTCCTGTGACAGTAGTTATAGATTCCGATGCTTCACTTCAGGTTTACTGTATCCTTCTGACCTTCTTATTGATGATGAAACACAGAAATTGCATCGGAATTAAATACAAAAGGCACAATGCCGACTTAAGTACAAGAAGACTGACTCTTCTTACTGACTATGTTTGAACCATTCCTGTGAAACTAGTTATAGATTCCGATGCTTCACTTCTAGTTTACTGTATCCCTCTCACCTTCTTATTGACGATGAAACACCGAAATTGCACCGGAATTAAATACAAAAGGCACAATGCCGACTTAAGTACATGATGACCGACTCTTGTTAGTGACTATGTTTTGAAAAATTCCTGTGACACTAGTTATAGATTCCGATGCTTCACTTCAGGTTTACTGTATCCCTTGGACCAACTTAATGACGATGAAACACAGAAATTGATTCGGAATCAATTACAAAAGGCACAATGCCGACTTAAGTACAACAAGACTGTATCTTCCTACTGTCTATGCTTTGAACCATTCCTGTGACACTAGTTTTAGATTCCGATGCTTCACTTCAGGTTTACTGTATCCCTTGGACCTTCTTATTGACGATGAAGCAGAGAAAGTGCATCGGAATTTAATACAAAAGTCACAATGCCGACTCTAGTACAGGAAGACTGACTCTTCTTACTGTCTATGTTTTGAACCACTCCTGGGACACTAGTTATAGATTCCGATGCTTCACTTCAGGTTTACTGTATCCCTTGGACCTTCTTATTGACGATGAAACACAGAAATTGCATCGGAATTAAATACAAAAGGCACAATGCCGACTTAAGTACATGAAAACTGACTCTTCTTACTGACTATGTTTTGAACCATTTCTGTGACACTACTTACAGATTCCGATGCTTCACTTCAGGTTTACTGTATCCCTTGGACTTTCTTATAGACGATGAAACACAGAAATTGCATCGGGATGAAATACAAAAGGCACAATGCCGACTTAGGTACAAGAAAACTGACTCTCCTTACTGTCTATGTTTTGAACCATTCCTGTGACACTAGTTATAGAATCCGATGCTACACTTTAGGTTTAGTGTACCCCTTGGACCTTCTTATTGACGATGAAACACAGAAATTGCATCGGAATTAAATAGAAAAGCCACAAAGCCGACTTAAGTACAAGAAGACTGACTCTTCTTACTGTCTATGTTTTGAACCATTCCTGTGCCCCTAGTTATAGATTCCGATGCTTCACTTCAGGTTTACTGTATCCCTTGGACCTTCTTATTGACGATGAAGCAGAGAAAGTGCATCGGAATTTAATACAAAAGTCACAATGCCGACTCTAGTACAGGAAGACTGACTCTTCTTACTGTCTATGTTTTGAACCACTCCTGGGACACTAGTTATGGATTCCGATGCTTCACTTCAGGTTTACTGTATCCCTTGGACCTTCTTATTGACGATGAAACAAAGATATTGCATCGGAATAGAATACAAAAGGCACAATGCTGACTTAAGTACATGAAAACTGACTCTTCTTACTGACTATGATTTGAACCATTCCTGTGACACTAGTTATAGATTCCGATGCTTCACTTCAGGTTTACTGTATCCCTTGGACTTTCTTTTAGGCGATGAAACACAGAAATTGCATCGGAATTAAATACAAAAGGCAAATGGCGACTTAAGTACAAGAAGACTGACTCTTCCTTCTGTCTATGTTTTGAACCATTCCTGTGACACTAGTTTTAGTTTCCGATGCTCACTTCAGGTTTACTGTATCCCTCTGACCTTCTTAATGACGATGAAACACAGAAATTGCAACGGAATTAAATACAAAAGGCAAAATGCCGACTTAAGTACAAGGAGACTGACTCTTCCTACTGTCTATGTTTTGAACCATTCCTGTGACACTAGTTATAGATTCAAATGCTTAACTTCACGTTTACTGAATCCCTTGGACCCTCTTATTGACGATGAAGCACAGAAATTGCATCGGAATTAAATACAAAAGGCACAATGCCGACTTAAGAACAAGAAGACTATTTCCTCCTACTACCTATGTTTTGAAACATTCCTGTGACACTAGTTATGGATTCCGATGCTTCACTTCAGGTTTACTGTATCCCATGGACTTTCGTATTGACGATGAAACACAGAAATTGAATCGGAATTAAATAGAAACGGCACAATGCCGACGTGAGTACAAGAAGACTGTCTCTTCCTACTGTCTATGTTTTGAACCATTCCTGTGACACTAGTTATAGATTCCGATTCTTCACTTCAGGTTTACTGTATCCCTCTGACTTTCTTATTGACAATGAAACACAGAAATTGCACCGGAATTAAAAAGAAAAGGTACAATGCCGACTTAAGTACAAGATGACTGACTCTTCTTACTGTCTATGTTTTGAACCACTCCTGGGACACTAGTTATGGATTCCGATGCTTCATGTCAGATTTACTGTATCACGTGGTCCTTCTTATTGACGACGAAACACGGACATTGCGTCGGAATTAAATAGAAATGGCACAATGCCCACTTAAGTACAAGAAGACTATCTCTTCCTACTGTCTATGTTTTGAACCATTCCTGTGACACTAGTTATAGGTTCCGATGCTTCACTTCATGTTTACTGTATCCCTTGGACCTTCTTATTGACGATGAAACACAGAAATTGCATTGGAATTAAATACAAAAGGCACAATGCCGACTTAAGGACAAGAAGACTGACTCTTCTTACTGACTACGTTTTGAACCATTCCTGCGACACTAGTTATAGAATCCGATGCTTCACTTCAGGTTTACTGTATCATTTGGACCTTCTTATTGACGATGACACACAGAAATTGCATCGGAATTAAATACAAAAGGCACAATGCCGACTTAAGTACAAGAAGACTGACTCTTCTTACTGTCTATGCTTTGAACCATTCGTGTGACACTAGTTATAGATTCCGATCCTTCACTCCATGTTTGGAACTTCTTATTGACGATGAAACACAGAAATTGCAGCGGAATTAAATTGCAAAGCCACAATGCCGACTTAAATGCAAGAAGACTGACTCTTCTTACTGCCTATGTTTTGTACCATTCCTGTGACACTAGTTACAGATTCCGATGCTCACACCAGGTTTACTGTATCCCTTGGACCTTCTTATTGACGATGAAGCACCGAAATTGCATCGGAAATAAGTAAATAAGACACAATGCCGACTTAGGTACAATAAGACTGCCTCTTGTTACTGTCTATGTTTTGAACCATTCCTGTGACACTAGTTTTAGATTCCGAAGCTTCACTTCAGGTTTACCGTATCCCTCTGACCTTCTTATTTACGATGAAACACAGAAATTGCACCGGAATTAAATACAAAAGGCACAATGCTGACATAAGTACAAGAAGACTGACTCTTCCTACTCTCTATGTTTTGAACCATTCCTGTGACACTATAATAGATTCCGTTGCTTCACACCAAGTTAACTGTATCCCTTGGACCATCTTATTGACGATGAAACACCGACATTGCATCGGAATTAAATAGGAAAGGCACAATGCCGACTTAAGAACAAGAAGACTGACTCTTGTTACTGAGTATGTTTTGAACCATTCCTGTGACACTAGTTATAGATTCCGATGCTTCACTTCAGGTTTACTGTATCCCTTGGACCTTCTTATTGACGATGAAACACAGAAATTGCATCGGAATTAAATACAAAAGGCACAATGCCGACTTAAGTACATGAAAACTGACTCTTCTTACTGACTATGTTTTGAACCATTTCTGTGACACTACTTACAGATTCCGATGCTTCACTTCAGGTTTACTGTATCCCTTGGACTTTCTTATAGACGATGAAACACAGAAATTGCATCGCAATTAATTACAAAAGGCAAAATGCCGACTTAAGTACAAGAAGACTGACTCCTCCTACTGTCTATGTTTTGAACCATTCCTGTGACACTAGTTATAGATTCCGATGCTTCACTTTAGGTTTACTGAATCCCTTGGACCTTCTTATTGACGATGAAACACATAAATTGCATCGGAATGATATACAAAAGGAACAATGCCGACTTAAGTACATGAGGACTGCCTCTTGTTACTGACTATGATTTGAACCGTTCCTGTGACACTAGTTATAGATTAGGATGCTTCACTTCAGGTTTACTGTATCCCTTGGACCTTCTTGTTGACGATGAAACACAGATATTGCATCGGAATTAAATACAAAAGGCCCAATGCCGACTTCGGTACATGAAGACTGACTCTTCTTACAGTCTATGTTTTGAACCATTCCTGTGACACTAGTTATAGATTCCGATGCTACACTCCAGGTTTACTGCATCCCTTGGACATTCTTATTGACGAAGAAACACTGAAATTGCATCGGAAATAAATACAAAAGGCACAATGCCGACTTAAGGACAAGAAGACTGACTCTTCTTACTGACTATGCTTTGAACCATTCCTGCGACACTAGTTATAGATTCCGATGATTCACTTCAGGTTTACTGTATCCCTCTGAACTTCTTATTGACGATGAAACACAGAAATTGTATTGGAATTAAATACAAAAGGCACATTGCCGACTTAAGTACAAGAAGACTCACTCTTACTGACTACGTTTTGAACCATTCTTGTGACACTAGTTATACATTCCGATGCTTCACTTCACATTTACTGTATCCCTTGGACCTTCTTTTTGACGATGAAATTCAGAAATTGCATCGGAATTAAATACAAAAGGCACAATGCCGACTTAAGTACAAGAAGACTGACTCTTCTTACTGTCTAAGTTTTGAACCATACCTGTGACACTAGTTATAGATTCCAATGCTTGACTTCAGGTTTACTGTATCTCTAGGAACTTGTAATTGACGATGAAACACAGAAATTCCAACGGAATTTAATACAAAAGTCACAATGCCGACATAAGTATAAGAAGACTGACTCTTCTAACTGACTATGCTATGAACCATTTCTGTGGCACTAGTTATAGATTCCGATGCTTCACTTCAGGGTTACTGAATCCCTCTGACCTTCTTATTCACGATGAAACACAGAAATTGCATCGGAATTAAATACAAAAGGCACAATGCCGACGTAAGGATTAGTGGACTGACTCTTCTTACTGTCTATGTTTGAACCATTCCTGTGACACTAGGTATAGATTCCGATGCTTCACTTCAGGTTTACTGTATCCCTCTGACGTTCTTATTGACGATGAGACACAGAAATTGCACCGGAATTAAATACAAAAGGCACAATGCCGACTTAAGTAAATGAAGACCGACTCTTCTTAGTGACTATGTTTTGAACTATTCCTGTGACAGTAGTTATAGATTCCGATGCTTCACTTCAGGTTTACTGTATCACTTGGAATATCTTATTGACGATGAAACACAGAAATTGCATCGGAATTAAATACAAAAGGCACAATGCCGACTTAAGTACAAGAAGACTGTATCTTCTTATTGTCTATGTTTTCTACCATTCCTGTGACACTAGTTATAGATTCCGATGCTTCACTCCAGGTTTACTGGATCCCTTGGACCTTCTTATTGACGATGAAACACAGAAATTGCATCGGAATTAAATACAAAAGGCACAATGCCGACTTAAGTACAAGAAGACTGTATCTTCTTACTGTCTATGTTTTCAACCATTCCTGTGACACCAGTTATAGATTCCGATGCTTCACTCCAGGTTTACTGGATCCCTTGGACCTTCTTATTGACGATGAAACACAGAAATTGCAGCGGAATTAAATTAAAAAGTCACAATGCCGCCTTAAGGACAAGAAGACTGACTCTTCTTACTGACTATGTTTTGAACCATTCCTGAGACACTAGTTATCGATTCCGATGCTTCACTTCAGGTTTACTGTATCCCTCTGACCTTCTTATTGATGATGAAACACAGAAATTGCAGCGGAATTAAATAAAAAAGGCACAATGCCGACTTAAGTACAAGAAGACTGACTCTTCTAACTGACTATGCTATGAACCATTTCTGTGGCACTTTATAGATTTCGATGCTTCACTTCAGGGTTACTGAATCCCTCTGACCTTCTTATTCACGATGGAACACAGAAATTGCATCGGAATTAAATACAAAAGGCACAATGCCGACATAAGGACAAGTGGACTGACTCTTCTTACTGACTATGTTTGAACCATTCCTGTGACACTAGGTATAGATTAAGATGCTTCACTTCAGGTTTACTGTATCCCCCTGACGTTCTTATTGACGATGAGACACAGAAATTGCAGCGGAATTAAATAAAAAAGGCACAATGCCGACTTAGGTACATGAAGACTGACTCTTCTTACTGTCTATGTTATGAACCATTCCTGTGACACTAGTTATAGATGCCGATGCTACACTCCAGGTTTACTGTATCCCTTGGACCTTCTTATAGACGATGAAACACAGAAATTGCATCGGAATAAAATACAAAAGGCACATTGCCGACATGAGGACTGACTCTTCATACTGACTATGATTTGACCATTCCTGTGACACTAGTTATAGATTCCGATGCTTCACTTCAGGTTTACTGTATCCCTTGGACCTTCTTATTGACGATGAAACACAGAAATTGCATCGGGCTGAAATACAAAAGGCACAATGCCGACTTAGGTACAAGAAAACTGTCTCTCCTTACTGTCTATGTTTTGAACCATTCCTGTGACACTAGTTATAGAATCGGATGCTACACTTCAGGTTTACTGTATCCCTCTGACCATCTTATTGACAATGAAACACAGAAATTGCATCGGAATTAAATTGTAAAGGCACAATGCCGGCTTAAGTACAAGAAGATCGACTCTTCTTACTGACTATGTTGTGAACCATTCCTGTGACACTAGTTATAGATTCCGATGCTTCACTTCAGGTTTACTGTATCCCTTGGACCCTCGTATTGACGGTGAAGCAGAGAAATTGCATCGGAAAGTAATACAAAAGTCACAATGCCGACTCTAGTACAGGAAGACTGACTCTTCTTACTGTCTATGTTTTGAACCACTCCTGGGACACTAGTTATGGATCCGATGCTTCACTGCAGGTTTACTGTATCCCTCTGACCTTCTTATTGACGATAAAATACAGAAATTGCATCGGAATTAAATTGAAAAGGCACAATGCCGACTTAAATGCAAGAAGACTGACTCTTCTTACTGTCTATGATTTGTACCATTCCTGTGACACTAGTTACAGATTCCGATGCTTCACACCAGGTCTACTGTATCCCTTGGACCATCTTATTGACGATGAAACAACGACATTGCATCGGAATTAAATTGAAAAGGCACAATGCCGACTTAAGTACAAGAAGACTGACTCTTGTTACTGACTATGTTTTGAACCATTCCTGTGACACTAGTTACAGATTCCGATGCTTCACTTCAGGTTTACTGCATCCCTTGGACCTTCTTATTGACGATGAAGCACCGAAATTGCATCAGGCTGAAATACAAAACGCACAATGCCGACTTAGGTACAAGAAGACTGCTTCTTGTTACTGACTATGCTTTGAACCATTCCTGTGACACTAGTTTTAGATTCCGATGCTTGACTTCAGGTTTACTGTATCCCTCTGACCTTCTTATTGATGATGAAACACATGAATTACATCGGAATTAAATACAAAAGGCACAATGCCGACTCAAGTACAAGAAGACTGACTCTTCTAACTGACTATGTTTGAACCATTCCTGTGACACTAGTTATAGATTCCGATGCTTCACTTCAGGTTTACTGTATCCCTCTGACCTTCTTATTGACGATGAAACACAGAAATTGCATCGGAATTAAATAGAAAAGGCATAATGCCGACTTAAGTACAAGAAGACTGACTCTTCTTACTGTCTATGTTTTGAACCATTCCTGTGACACTAGTTATAGATTCCGATGCTTGACTTCAGGTTTACTGTATCCCTAGGACCTTCGTATTGACGATGAAACACAGATATTGCATCGGAATTTAATACAAAAGGCACAATGCCGACTCAAGTACAAGAAGACTGACTCTTCTTCCTGTCTATGCTTTGAACCATTCCTGTGACAGTAGTTATAGATTCCGATGCTTCACTTCAGGTTTACTGTATCCCTCTGACCTTCTTATTGATGATGAAACACATGAATTGCATCGGAATTAAATACAAAAGGCACAATGCCGACTCAAGTACAAGAAGACTGACTCTTCTAACTGACTATGTTTGAACCATTCCTGTGACACTAGTTTTAGATTCCGATGCTTCACTTCAGGTTTACTGTATCATTTGGACCTTCTTATTGACGATGACACACAGAAATTACATCGGAATTGAATACAAAAGGCACAATGCCGACTTAAGTACAAAACGACTGACTCTTGTTACTGACTATGTTTTGAACCAATCCTGTGACACTAGTTATAGACTCCAATGCTTCACTTCAGGTTTACTGTATCCCTCTGACCTTCTTATTGACGATGAAACACAGAAATTGCATCGGAATTAAATAGAAAAGGCATAATGCCGACTTAAGTACAAGAAGAGTGACTCTTCTTACTGCCTATGTTTTGTGCCATTCCTGTGACACTAGTTACAGATTCCGATGCTCACACCAGGTTTACTGTATCCCTTGGACCTTCTTATTGACGATGAAGCACTGAAATTGCATCGGAAATAAATAAATAAGGCACAATGACGACTTAGGTACAATAAGACTGCCTCTTGTTACTGACTATGTTTTGAACCATTCCTGTGACACTAGTTTTAGATTCCGATGCTTCACTTCAGGTTTACCGTATCCCTCTGATCTTCTTATTTACGATGAAACACAGAAATTGCATCGGAATTAAATACAAAAGGCACAATGCTGACATAAGTACAAGAAGACTGACTCTTCCTACTCTCTATGTTTTGAACCATTCCTGTGACACTATAATAGATTCCGATGCTTCACACCAAGGTAACTGTATCCCTTGGACCATATTATTGACGATTTAACACCGACATTGTATCGGAATTAAATAGAAAAGGCACAATGCCGACTTAAGTACAAGAAGACTGACTCTTGTTACTGACTATGTTTTGAACCATTCCTGTGACACAAGTTATAGATTCCGATGCTTCACTTCAGGTTTACTGCATCCCTTGGTCCTTCTTATTGACGATGAAACACAGAAATTGCATCAGAATAGAATACAAACGGCACAATGCTGACTTAAGTACATGAAAACTGACTCTTCTTACTGACTATGATTTGAACCATTCCTGTGACACTAGTTATAGATTCCGATGCTTCACTTCAGGTTTACTGTATCCCTTGGACTTTCTTATAGACGATGAAACACAGAAATTGCATCGGAATTAAATACAAAAGGCAAATGGCGACTTAAGTACAAGAAGACTGACTCTTCCTTCTGTCTATGTTTTGAACCATCCCTGTGACACTAGTTTTAGATTCCGATGCTCACTTCAGGTTTACTGTATCCCTCTGACCTTCTTATTGACGATGAAAAACAGAAATTGCATCGGAATTAAATACAAAAGGCAAAATGCCGACTTAAGTACAAGAAGACTGACTCTTCCTACTGTCTATGTTTTGAACCATTCCTGTGACACTAGTTATAGATTCAGATGCTTAACTTCACGTTTACTGAATCCCTTGGACCTTCTTATTGACGATTAGGCACAGAAATTGCATCGGAATTAAATACAAAAGGCACAATGTCGACTTAAGTACAAGAAGACTGACTCTTCTTACTGACTATGTTTTGAACCATTCCTGTGACACTAGTTGTAGATTCCGATCCTTCACTTCAGGTTTACTATATCCCTTGGACCTTTTTATTGACGATGAAACACAGAAATTGCATCGGAATTAAATACAAAAGGCACAATGCCGACTTAAGAACAAGAAGACTATCTCTTCCTACTGCCTATGCTTTGCACCATTCCTGTGACACTAGTTATAGATTCCGATGCTTCTCGTCAGGTTTACTGTTTCACGTGAACATTCTTATTGACGACGAAACACAGAAATTGCGTCGGAATTAAATAGAAATGGCACAATGCCCACTTAAGTACGAGAAGACTATCTCTTCCTACTGTCTATGTTTTGAACCATTCCTGTGACACTAGTTATAGATTCCGATGCTTCACTTCAGGTTTACTGTATCATTTGGACCTTCTTATTGACGATGACACACATAAATTACATCGGAATTAAATACAAGAGGCACAATGCCGACTTAAGTACAAAACGAATGACTCTTGTTACTGACTATGATTTGAACCAATCCTGTGACACTAGTTATAGATTCCAATCCTTCACTTCAGGTTTACTGTATCCCTCTGTTCTTCTTATTGACGATGAAACACAGAAATTGCATCGGAATTAAATAGAAAAGGCATAATGCCGACTTATGTACAAGAAGACTGACTCCTCTTACTGTCTATGTTTTGAACCATTCCTGTGACACTAGAAATAGATTCCGCTGCTTGACTTCAGGTTTACTGTATCCCTAGGACCTTCTTATTGACGATGAATTACAGATATGGCATCGGAATTTAATACAAAAGGCACAATGCCGACTTAAGTACAAGAAGACTGACTCTTCTTCCTGTCTATGTTTTGAACCATTCCTGTGACAGTAGTTACAGATTCCGATGCTTCACTTCAGGTTTACTGTATCCCTCTGACCTTCTTATTGATGATGAAACACAGAAATTGCATCGGAATTAAATACAAAAGGCACAATGCCGACTCAAGTACAAGAAGACTGACTCTTCTAACTGACTATGTCTGAACCATTCCTGTGACACTAGTTATAGATTCCGATGCTTCACTTCAGGTTTACTGTATCCCGCTCACCTTCTTATTGACGATGAAACACCGAAATTGCACCGGAATTAAATACAAAAGGCACAATACCGACTTAAGTACATGATGACCGACTCTTCTTAGTGACTATGTTTTGAACCATTCCTGTGACACTAGTTATAGATTCCGATGCTTCACTTCAGGTTTACTGTATACCTTGGACCATCTTAATGACGATGAAACACAGAAATTGATTCGGAATCAAATTCAAAAGGCACAATGCCGACTTTAGTACAGGAAGACTGTATCTTCCTACTGTCTATGTTTTGAACCATTCCTGTGACACTAGTTATAGATTCCGATGCTTCACTCCATGTTTACTGGATCCCTTGGAACTTCTTATTGACGATGAAACACAGAAATTGCATCGGAATTAAATACAAAAGGCACAATGCCGACTTAAGTACATGAAAACTGACTCTTCTTACTGACTATGTTTTGAACCATTCCTGTGACACTACTTATGGACTCCGATTCTTCCTTCAGGTCAACTGTATTCCTTGGACTTTCTTATAGACGACAAACACAGAAATTGCAATCGGAATTAAATACAAAAGCAAAATGCCGAATTAAGTACAAGTAGACTGACTCTTCCTTCTGTCTATGTTTTGAACCATTCCTGTTACACTACGTTTAGATTCCGATGCTTCACTTCAGGTTTACTGTATCCCTCTGACCCTCTTATTGACGATGAAACAAATAAATTGCATCGGAATTAAATACAAAAGGCAAAATGCCGACATAAGTACAAGAAGACTGACTCCTCCTACTGTCTATGTTTTGAACCATTCCTGTGACACTAGTTATAGATTCCGATGCTTCACTTCAGGTTTACTGAATCCCTTGGACCTTCTTATTGACGATGAAACACATAAATTGCATCGGAATGAAATACAAAAGGAACAATGCCGACTTAAGAACATTAAGACTGACTCTTGTTACTGACTATGATTTGAACCATTCCTGTGAAACTAGTTATAGATTAGGATGCTTCACTTCAGGTTTACTGAATCCCTTGGACCTTCTTGTTGACGATGAAACACATAAATTGCATCGGAATGAAATACAAAAGGCACAATGCCGACTTAGGTATATGAAGACTGACTCTTCTTACTGACTATGATTTGAACCATTCCTGTGACACTAGTTATAGATTCCGATGCATCACTTCAGGTTTACTGTTTACCTTGGACTCTCCTATTGACGATGAAACACAGAAATTGCACCGGAATTAAATACAAAAGGCACAATGCCGACTTAAGTACAAGATGACTGACTCTTCTTACTGTCTATGTTTTGAACCATTACATTGACACTAGTTATAGATTCCGATGCTACACTCCAGGTTTACTGTATCCCTTGGACCTTCTTATTGACGACGAGATACTGAAATTGCATCGGAATTAAATACAAAAGGCACAATGCCGACTTAAGGACAAGAAGACTGACTCTCCTTACTGACTATGCTTTGAACCATTCCTGCGACACTAGTTATAGATTCCGATGATTCACTTCAGGTTTACTGTATCATTTGGACCTTCTTATTGACGATGACACACAGAAATTACATCGGAATTAAAAACAAAAGGCACAATGCCGACTTAAGTACAAAAAGACTGACTCTTGTTACTGACTATGTTTTGAACCATTCCTGTGACACTAGTTATAGATTCCGATGCTTCACTTCAGGTTTACTGTATGCCTCTGACCTTCATATTGACGATGAAAAACAGAAATTGCATCGGAATTAAATAGAAAAGGCACAATGCCGACTCAAGTACAAGAAGACTGACTCTTCTTACTGACTATGTTGTGAACCATTCCTGTGACAGTAGTTATAGATTCCGATGCTTGACGTCAGGTTTACTGTATCTCTAGGACCTTCTAATTGACGATGAAACACAGAAATTCCATCTGAATTTAATACAAAAGGCACAAGTACCAGAAGACTGACTCTTCTTCTTGTCTATGTTTAGAACCATTCCTGTGACAGTAGTTATAGATTCCGATGCTTCACTTCAGGTTTACTGTATCCCTCTGACCTTCTTATTGATAATGAAACACAGAAATTGCGTCGGAATTAAGTACAAAAAGCACAATGCCGACTTAAGTACAAGAAGACTGACTCTTCTAACTGACTATGTTATGAACCATTTCTGTGGCACTAGTTATAGATTCCGATGCTTCACTTCAGGGTTACTGAATCCCTCTGACATTCTTATTGACGATGAAACACATAAATTGCATCGGAATGAAATACAAAAGGAACAATGCCGACTTAAGAACATGAAGACTGACACTTGTTACTGACTATGATTTGAACCATTCCTGTGAAACTAGTTATAGATTAGGATGCTTGACTTCAGGTTTACTGTATCCCTTGGACCTTCTTGTTGACGATGAAACACAGATATTGCATCGGAATTAAATACAAAAGGCACAATGCCGACTTTGGTACATGAAGACTGACTCTTCTTACTGTCTATGTTTTGAACCATTCCTGTGACACTAGTTATAGATTCCGATGCTTGACTTCAGGTTTACTGTATCCCTAGGACCTTCTTATTGACGATGAAACACAGATATTGCATCGGAATTTAATACAAAATGCACAATGCCGACTGAAGTACAAGAAGACTGACTCTTCTTCCTGTCTATGTTTTGAACCATTCCTGTGACAGTAGTTATAGATTCCGATGCTTCACTTCAGGTTTACTGTATCTTTCTGACCTTCTTATTGATGATGAAACACAGAAATTGCATCGGAATTAAATACAAAAGGCACAATGAGGACTCAAGTACAAGAAGACTGACTCTTCTAACTGACTATGTTTGAACCATTCCTGTGACACTAGTTATAGATTCCGATGCTTCACTTCAGGTTTACTGTATCCCGCTCACCTTCTTATTGACGATGAAACACCGAAATTGCACCGGAATTAAATACAAAATGCACAATACCGACTTAAGTACATGATGACCGACTCTTCTTAGTGACTATGTTTTGAACCATTCCTGTGACACTAGTTATAGATTCCGATGCTTCACTTCAGGTTTACTGTATACCTTGGACCATCTTAATGACGATGAAACACAGAAATTGATTCGGAATCAAATTCAAAAGGCACAATGACGACTTAAGTACAGGAAGACTGTATCTTCCTACTGTCTATGTTTTGAACCATTCCTGTGACACTAGTTATAGATTCCGATGCTTCACTCCATGTTTACTGGATCCCTTGGAACTTCTTATTGACGATGAAACACAGAATTTGCAGCGGAATTAAATTGTAAAGCCACATTGCCGACTTAAATGCAAGAAGACTGACTCTTCTTACTGCCTATGTTTTGTACCATTCCTGTGACACTAGTTACAGATTCAGATGCTCACACCAGGTTTACTGTTTCCCTTGGACCTTCTTATTGACGATGAAGCACCGAAATTGCATCGGAAATAAATAAATAAGGCACAATGCCGACATAGGTACAATAAGATTGCCTCTTGTTACTGACTATGTTTGAACCATTCCTGTGACACTAGTTTTAGATTCCGATGCTTCACTTCAGGTTTACCGTATCCCTCTGACCTTCTTATTTACGATGAAACACAGAAATTGCATCGGAATTAAATACAAAAGGCACAATGCTGACATAAGTACAAGAAGACTGACTCTTCCTACTCTCTATGTTTTGAACCATTCCTGTGACACTATAATAGATTCCGATGCTTCACACCAAGTTAACTGTATCCCTTGGACCATCTTATTGACGATGAAACACCACATTGCATCGGAATTAAATAGAAAAGACACAATGCCGACTTAAGTACAAGAAGACTGACTCTTGTTACTGACTATGTTTTGAACCATTCCTGTGACACTAGTTATAGATTCCGATGCTTCACCTCAGGTTTACTGTATCCCTTGGACCTTCTTATTGTCGATGAAACACTGAAATTGCATCGGAAAAAAAATACAAAAGGCACAATGCCGACTTAAGGACAAGAAGACTGACTCATCCTACTGACTATGTTTTGAACCATTCCTGTGACACTAGTTATAGATTCCGATGCTTCACCTCAGGTTTACTGTATCCCGTGGACCTTCTTATTGTCGATGAAACACTGAAATTGCATCGGAATTAAATACAAAAGGCACAATGACGACTTAGGTACATGAAGACTGACTCCTCTTACTTTCTATGTTTTGAACCCTTCCTGTGACACTAGTTATAGTTTCCGAAGCTACACTCCAGGTTTACTGTATCACTTGGACCTTCTTATTGACGATGAAACACAGAAATTGCATCGGAATTAAATACAAAAGGCACAATGCTGACATAAGTACAAGAAGACTGACTCTTCCTACTCTCTATGTTTTGAACCATTCCTGTGACACTATAATAGATTCCGATGCTTCACACCAAGTTAACTGTATCCCTTGGACCATCTTATTGACGATGAAACACCACATTGCATCGGAATTAAATAGAAAAGACACAATGCCGACTTAAGTACAAGAAGACTGACTCTTGTTACTGACTATGTTTTGAACCATTCCTGTGACACTAGTTATAGATTCCGATGCTTCACCTCAGGTTTACTGTATCCCTTGGACCTTCTTATTGTCGATGAAACACTGAAATTGCATCGGAAAAAAAATACAAAAGGCACAATGCCGACTTAAGGACAAGAAGACTGACTCATCCTACTGACTATGTTTTGAACCATTCCTGTGACACTAGTTATAGATTCCGATGCTTCACCTCAGGTTTACTGTATCCCGTGGACCTTCTTATTGTCGATGAAACACTGAAATTGCATCGGAATTAAATAGAAAAGACACAATGCCGACTCAAGTACAAGAATACTGACTCTTCTTACTGACTATGTTTTGAACCATTCCTGTGTCACTAGTTATTGATTCAGATGATTCACTGCAGGTTTGCTGTATCCCTGGACCTTCTTATTGACGATGAAACACAGAAATTGCATCGGAATTAAATACAAAAGGCACAATGCCGACTTAAGTACATGAAGACTGACTCTTCTATCTGACTATGATTTGAACCATTCCTGTGACACTAGTTATACATTAGGATGCTTCACTTCAGGTTTACTCTATCCCATGGACCTTCTTGTTGACGATGAAACACAGATATTGCATCGGAATTAAATACAAAAGGCACAATGCCGACTTAGGTACATGAAGACTGACTCTTCTTACTTTCTATGTTTTGAACGCTTCCTGTGACACTAGTTATAGATTCCGAAGCTACACTCCAGGTTAACTGTATCACTTGGACCTTCTTATTGACGATGAAACACAGAAATTGCATCGGAATTAAATACAAAATGCACAATGCCGCCTTCAGGACAAGAAGACTGACTCTTCCTACTGACTATGTTTTGAACCATTCCTGTGACACTAGTTATATATTCCGATGCTTCACTCCAGGATTAGTGTACCCCTTGGACATTCTTATTGACGATGAAACACAGAAATGGCATCGGAATTAAATACAAAAGGCACAATGACGACTTAGGTACATGAAGACTGACTCCTCTTACTTTCTATGTTTTGAACCCTTCCTGTGACACTAGTTATAGTTTCCGAAGCTACACTCCAGGTTTACTGTATCCCTTGGACCTTCATATTGACGATGAAACAAAGAAATTGCATCGGAATTAAATACAAAAGGCACAATGCCGACTTAAGGACAAGAAGACTGACTCTTCTTACTGACTATGCTTTGAAAAATTCCTGTGACTCTAGTTATAGATTCCGATGCTTCATTTCAGGTTTACTGTATCATTTGGACCTTCTTGTTGACGATGAAACACAGATATTGCAACGGAATTAAATGCAAAAGGCACAATGCCGATTTCGGTACATGAAGACTGACTCTTCTTACTGTCTATGTTTTGAACAATTCCTGTGACACTAGGTATAGATTCCGATCCTACACTCCAGATTAACAGTATCCCTTGGACCTTCTTATTGACGATGAAAAACAGAAATGGCATCGGAAGAAAATTCAAAAGGCACAATGCCGACTTAAGTACAAGAAGACTGACTCTTCTTACTGACTATGGTTTGAACCATTCCTGAGACACTAGTTTTAGATTCCGATGCTACACTCCAGGTTTACTGTATCCCATGGACCTTCTTATTGACGATGAAACAAAGAAATTGCATCGGAATTAAATATAAAAGTCACAATGCCGACTAAAGTACAAGAGGACTGACTCTTCTTACTGACTATGTTTTGAACCATTCCTGTGACACTAGTTATAGATTCCGATGCTTCACTTCAGGTTTACTGTATCCCTAGTCCTTCTTATTGACGATGAAACACAGAAATTACATCGGAATTAAATACAAAAGGCACAATGCCGACTTAAGTACATGAAGACTGACTCTTCTTACTGACTATGATTTGAACCATTCCAGTGACACTAGTTATAGGTTAGGATGCTTCACTTCAGGTTTACTGTATCCCTTGGACCTTCTTGTTGACGATGAAACACAGATATTGCATCGGAATTAAATACAAAAGGCACAATGCCGGCTTAGGTACATGAAGACTGACTCTTCTTACTGTCTATGTTTTGAATCATTCCTGTGACACTAGTTATAGATTCCGATGCTACACTCACGGTTTACTGTATCCGTTGGACCTTCTTATTGACGATGAAACACAGAAATGGCATTGGAAGAAAATACAAAAGACACAATGCCGACTTAAGTACAAGAAGACTGACTCTTCTTACTGACTATGCTTTTAACCATTCCTGTGACACTAGTTATAGATTCCGATGCTTGACTTCAGGTTTACTGTATCCCTGGACCTTCTTTTTGACGATGAAACACAGAAATTGCATCGGAATTAAATACAAAAGGCACAATGCCGACATAAGTACATGAAGACTGACTCTTCTTACTGACTATGATTTGAACCATTCCTGTGACACTAGTTATAGATTAGGATGCTTCACTTCAGGTTTACTGTATCCCTTGGACCTTCTTGTTAACGATGAAACACAGATATTGCATCGGAATTAAATGCAAAAGGCACAATGCCGACTTCGGTACATGAAGACTGACTCTTCTTACTGTCTATGTTTTGAACAATTCCTGTGACACTAGGTATAGATTCCGATGCTACACTCCAGGTTAACAGGATCCCTTGGACCTTCTTATTGACGATGAAACACAGAAATGGCATCGGAAGTAAATACAAAAGGCACAATGCGCGACTTAAGTACAAGAAGACTGACTCTTCTTACTGACTATGCTTTGAACCATTCCTGTGACACTAGTTATAGATTAGGATGCTTCACTTTAGGTTTACTGTATCCCTTGGACCTTCTTGTTGACGATGAATCACAGATATTGCATCGGAATTAAATGCAAAAGGCACAATGCCGACTTCGGTACATGATGACTGACTCTTCTTACTGTCTATGTTTTGAACAATTCCTGTGACACTAGGTACAGATTCCGATGCTACACTCCAGGTTAACAGTATCTCTAGGACCTTCTTATTGACGATGAAACACAGAAATGGCATCTTAAGAAAATACAAAAGGCACAATGCCGACTTAAGTACAAGAAGACTGACTCTTCTTACCGACTATGATTTGAACCATTCCTGTGACACTAGTTATACATTAGGATGCTTCACTTTAGGTTTACTCTATCCCTTGGACCTTCTTGTTGACGATGAAACACAGATATTGCATCGGAATTAAATACAAAAGGCACAATGCCGACTTAGGTACATGAAGACTGCCTCTTCTTACTGTCTATGTTTTGAATCATTCCTGTGACTCTAGTTATAGATTCCGATGCTACACTCAGGGTTTACTGTATCCCTTGGACCTTCTTATTGACGATGAAACACAGAAATGGCATTGGAAGAAAATACAAAAGGCACAATGCCGACTTAAGTACAAGAAGACTGACTCTTCTTACTGACTATGTTTTTAACCATTCCTGTGACACTAGTTATAGATTCCGATGCTACACTCCAGGTTTACTGTATCCCATGGACCTTATTATTGACGATGAAACACAGAAATTGCATCGGAATTAAATACAAAAGGCACAATGCCGACTTAAGTACATGAAGACTGACTCTTCTTACTGACTATGATTTGAACCATTCCTGTGACACTAGTTATACATTAGGATGCTTCACTTCAGGTTTACTCTATCCCTTGGACCTTCTTGTTGACGATGAAACACTTATATTGCATCGGAATTAAATACAAAAGGCACAATGCCGACTTAGGTACATGAAGACTGACTCTTCTTAATTTCTATGTTTTGAACGCTTCCTGTGACACTAGTTATAGATTCCGAAGCTACACTCCAGGTTTACTGTATCCCTTGGACCTTCTTATTGACGATGAAACACAGAAATTGCATCGGAATTAAATACAAAATGCACAATGCCGCCTTCAGGACAAGAATACTGACTCTTCCTACTGACTATGTTTTGAACCATTCCTGTGACACTAGTTATATATTCCGATGCTTCACTCCAGGTTTAGTGTACCCCTTGGACATTCTTATTGACGATGAAACACAGAAATTGCATCGGAATTAAATACAAAAGGCACAATGCCGACATAGGTACATGAAGACTGACTCTTCTTACTTTCTATGCTTTGAACCCTTCCTGTGACACTAGTTATAGTTTCCGAAGCTACACTCCAGGTTTACTGTATCCCTTGGACCTTCTTATTGACGATGAAACAAAGAAATTGCATCGGAATTAAATACAAAAGGCACAATGCCGACTTAAGGACAAGAAAACTGACTCTTCTTACTGACTATGTTTTGAACCATTCCTGTGACACTAGTTATAGATTCCGATGCTTCACTTCAAGTTTACTGTATCATTTGGACCTTCATGTTGACGATGAATCACAGATATTGCATCGGAATTAAATGCAAAAGGCACAATGCCGACTTCGGTACATGAAGACTGACTCTTCTTACTGTCTATGTTTTGAACAATTCCTGTGACACTAGGTATAGATTCCGATGCTACACTCCAGGTTAACAGTATCCCTTGGACCTTCTTATTGACGATGAAACACAGAAATGGCATCGGAAGAAAATACAAAATGCACAATGCCGACTTAAGTACAAGAAGACTGACTCTTCTTACTGACTATGTTTTGAACCATTCCTGAGACACTAGTTTTAGATTCCGATGCTACACTCCAGGTTTACTGTATCCCATGGACCTTCTTATTGACGATAAAAGAAAGAAATTGCATCGGAATTTAATATAAAAGTCACAATGCCGACTCAAGTACAAGAGGACTGACTCTTCTTACTGACTATGTTTTGAACCATTCCTGTGACACTAGTTATAGATTCCGATGCTTCACTTCAGGTTTACTGTATCCTTGGTCCTTCTTATTGACGATGAAACACAGAAATTACATCGGAATTAATTACAAAAGGCACAATGATGACTTAAGAACATGAAGACTGACTCTTCTTACTGACGATGATTTGAACCATTCCTGTGACACTAGTTATAGATTAGGATGCTTCACTTCAGGTTTACTGTATCCCTTGGACCTTCTTGTTGACGATGAAACACAGATATTGCATCGGAATTAAATACAAAAGGCACAATGCCGACTTAGGTACATGAAGACTGACTCTTCTTACTGTCTATGTTTTGAATCATTCCTGTGACACTAGTTATAGATTCCGATGCTACACTCACGGTTTACTGTATCCCTTGGACCTTCTTATTGACGATGAAACACAGAAATGGCATTGGAAGAAAATACAAAAGGCACAATGCCGACTTAAGTACAAGAAGACTGACTCTTCTTACTGACTATGCTTTTAACCATTCCTGTGACACTAGTTATAGATTCCGATGCTGCACTTCAGGGTTACTGAATCGCTCGGACCTTCTTATTTACGATGAAACACAGAAATTGTATCAGAATTAAATACAAAAGGCACAATGCCGACTTAAGGACAAGAAGACTGACTCCTCTTACTGACTATGTTTGAACCATTCCTGTGACCCTAGTTATAGTTTCCGATGCTTCACTTCAGGTTTACTGTATCCCTCTGACCTTCTTATTGACGATCAAACACAGAAATGGCACCGGAATTAAATACAAAAGGCACAATGCCGACATAAGTACATAAAGACCGACTCTACTTAGTGACTATGCTTTGAACCATTCCTGTGACACTAGTTATGGATTCCGATGCTGCACTCCAGGTTTACTGTATCCCTTGGACCTTCTTGTTGACGATGAAACACAGATAGTGCATCGGAATTAAATACAAAAGGCACAATGCCGACTTAGGTACATGAAGACTGACTCTTCTTACTGTCTATGTTTTGAACCATTCCTGTGACACTAGTTATAGATTCCGATGCTACACTCCAGGTTTACTGTATCCCATGGACTTTCTTATTGACGATGAAACACAGAAATTGCATCGGAATTTAATACAAAAGACACAATGCCGACTCAAGTACAAGAAGATTGACTCTTCTAACAGACTATGTTTTGAGCCATTCTTGTGACACCAGTTATAGATTCCGATGCTTCACTTCAGGTTTACTGTATCCCTGGACCTTCTTATTGACTATGAAACACAGAAATTGCATCGCAATTAAATACAAAAGGCACAATGCCGACTTAAGTACATGAAGACTGACTCTTCTCACTGACTATGTTTTGAACCTTTCGTCTGACACTAGTTATAGATTCCCATGCTTCACTTCAGGTTTACTGTATCCCGTGGACCTTCTTATTGACGATAAAACACACAAATTGCATCGGAATTAAATACAAAAAGCACAATGCCGAATAAGTACATGAAGACTGACTCTTCTTACTGACTATGCTTTGAACCATTTCTCTGACACTAGTTATAGATTGCGATGCTTCACTTCAGGTTTACTGTATCGTTTGGACCTTCTTGTTGACGATGAGACACAGAAATTGCATCGGAATTTAATACAAAAGGCAGAATGGTGACTTAAGTACATGAAGACCGACTCTTCTTACTGACTATGTTTTGAACCATTCGTGTGACACTAGTTGTAGATTCCGATGCTTCACTTCAGGTTTACTGTATCCCTTGGACCATCTTATTGACGATGAAACACAGAAAATGCATCAGAATTAAATACAAAAGGCACAATGCCGACTTAAGTACTGTCTGTGTTTTGAAGCATTCCTGTGCCAGTAGTTATAGATTCCGATGCTTCACTCCAGGTTTACTGTATCCCTTGGACCTTCTTATTGACGATGAAACACTGAAATTGCATCGGAATGAAATAGAAAAGGCACATTGCCGACTTAAGTACAAGAAGACTCACTCTTCTTACTGACTATGTTTTGAACCTATCTTGTGACTCTAGTTATAGATTCCGATGCTTCACTTCACATTTACTGTATCCCTTGGATCTTCTTTTTGACGATGAAATACAGAAATTGCATCGGAATTAAATACAAAAGGCACAATGCCAACTTAAGTACATAAAGACTGACTCTTCTTACTGACTATCTTTTGATCCATTCCTGTGCCACTAGTTATAGATTCCAATGCTACACTCTAGGTTTACTGTATCCCTTGGACCTTCTTATTGACGATGAAACACAGATATTGCATCGGAATTAAATACAAAAGGCACAATGCCGACTTAAGGACAAGAAGATTGACTCTTCTTACTGACTATGTTTGAACCATTCCTGTGACACTAGTTATAGATTCCAATGCTACACTCCAGGTTTACTGTATCCCATGGACCTTCTTATTGATGATGAAACACAGAAATTGCATCGGAATTTACCACAAAAGTCACAATGCCGACTCAAGTGCAAGAAGACTGACTCTTCTTACTGACTATGTTTTGAACCATTCCTGTGTCACTAGTTATTGATTCCGATGATTCACTGCAGGTTTACTGTATCCCTGAACCTTCTTACTGACGATGAAACACAGAAATTGCATCGGAATTAAATACAAAAGGCACAATGCCGACTTAAGTACATGAAGACTGACTCTTCTTACTGACTATGATTTGAACCATTCCTGTGACACTAGTTATACATTAGGATGCTTCACTTCAGGTTTACTCTATACCTTGGACCTTCTTGTTGACGATGAAATACAGATATTGCATCGGAATTAAATACAAAAGTCACAATGCCGACTTAGGTACATGAAGACTGACTCTACTTACATTCTATGTTTTGAACCCTTCCTGTGACACTAGTTATAGTTTCCGAAGCTACACGCAAGGTTTACTGTATCCCTTGGACCTTCTTATTGACGATGAAACAAAGAAATTGCATCGGAATTAAATACAAAAGGCACAATGCCGACTTAAGGACAAGAAGACTGACTCTTCTTACTGACTATGTTTGAACCATTCCTGTGACCCTAGTTATAGTTTCCGATGCTTCACTTCAGGTTTACTGTATCCCTCTGACGTTCTTATTGACGATGAAACACAGAAATGGCACCGGAATTAAATACAAAAGGCACAATGCCGACATAAGTACATAAAGTCCGACTCTTCTTAGTGACTATGTTTTGAACCATTCCTGTGACACTAGTTATGGATTCCGATGCTTCACTTCAGGTTTACTGTATCCCTTGGAGCATCTTATTGACGATGAAACACAGAAATTGCATCGTAATTAAATACAAAAGGCACAATGCCGACTTAAGTACAAGGAGACTGTATCTTCTTGCTGTCTATGTTTTGAACCATACCTGTGACACTAGTTATAGATTCCGATGCTTCACTTGAGGTTTACTGTATCCCTTGGACCTTCTTATTGACGATGAAACACAGAAATTGCAGCGGAATTAAATGAAAAATGCACAATGCCGCCTTCAGGACAAGAAGACTTACTCTTCTTACTGACTATGTTTTAACCATTCCTGTGACACTAGTTATAGATTCCGATGCTTCTCTTCAAAATTACTGTATCGCTGGACCTTCTTATTGTTGATGAAACACAGAAATTGCATCGGAATTAAATACAAAAGTCACAATGCCGACTCAAGTACACGAAGACTGACTCTTCTTACTGACTATGTTTTGAACCATTCCTGTGACACTAGTTATAGATTCCGATGCTTCACTTTAGGTTTCGTGTATCCCTGGACCTTCTTATTGACGATGAAACACAGAAATAGCATCGGAATTAAATACAATAGGCACAATGCCGACTTAAGTACATGAAGACTGACTTTTCTTACTGACTATGATTTGAACCATTCCTGTGACACTAGTTATAGATAAGGATGCTTCAATTCAGGTTTACTGTATCCCTTGGACCTTCTTGTTGACGATGAAACACAGATATTGCATCGGAATTACATTCAAAAGGCACAATGGCGACTTAGGTACATGAAGACTGACTCTTCTTACTGTCTATGTTTTGACCCATTCCTGTGACACTAGTTATAGATTCCGATGCTACACTCCAGGTTTACTGTATCCCTTGGACCTTCTTATTGACGATGAAACACAGAAATGGCATCGGAAGAAAATACAAAAGTCACAATGCCGACTGAAGTACAAGAAGACTGACTCTTCTTACTGACTATGTTTTGAACCATTCCTATGACACTAGTTATAGATTCCGATGCTACACTCCAGGTTTGCTGTATCCCATGGACTTTCTTATTGACGATGAAACACAGAAAATGCATTGGAATTTAATACAAAAGTCACAATGCCGACTCAAGTACAAGAAGAATGACTCTTCTTACAGACTATGTTTTGAACCAGTCCTGTGACACTAGTTATAGATTCCGATGCTTCACTTCAGGTTTACTGTATCCATGGACCTTCTTATTGACTATGAAATATAGAAATAGCATCGCAATTAAATACAAAAGGCGCAATGCCGACTTAAGTACATGAAGACTGACTCTTCTCACTGACTATGATTTGAACCATTCCTGTGACACTAGTTATAGATTCCGATGCTACACTCCAGGTTTACTGTATCACTTGGACCTTCTTATTGACGATGAAACACAGAAATGGCATCGGAAGAAAATACAAAAGGCACAATGCCGGCTTAGGTACAAGAGGACTGACTGTTCTTACTGACTATGTTTTGAACCATTCCTGTGACACTAGTTATAGATTCCGATGCTACACTCCAGGTTTACTGTATCCCATGGACTTTCTTATTGACGATGAAACACAGAAATTGCATCGGAATTTAATACAAAAGACACAATGCCGACTCAAGTACAAGAAGACTGACTCTTCTAACAGACTATGTTTTGACCCATTCTTGTGACACTAGTTATAGATTCCGATGCTTCACTTCAGGTTTACTGTATCCCTGGACCTTCTTATTGACTATGAAACAAAGAAATTGCATCGCAATTAAATACAAAAGGCACAATGCCGACTTAAGTACATGAAGACTGACTCTTCTCACTGACTATGTTTTGAACCTTTCGTCTGACACTAGTTATAGATTCCCATGCTTCACTTCAGTTTTACTGTATCCCGTGGACCTTCTTATTGACGATAAAACACACAAATTGCATCGGAAATAAATACAAAAAGCACAATGCCGAATAAGTACATGAAGACTGACTCTTCTCACTGACTATGCTTTGAACCATTTCTCTGACACTAGTTATAGATTCCGATGCTTCACTTCAGGTTTACTGTATCGTTTGGACCTTCTTGTTGACGATGAGACACAGAAATTGCATCGGAATTTAATACAAAAGGCACAATGGTGACTTAAGTACATGAAGACCGACTCTTCTTACTGACTATGTTTGAACCATTCGTGTGACACTAGTTATAGATTCCGATGCTTCACTTTAGGTTTACTGTATCCCTTGGACCTTCTTATTGACGATGAAACACAGAAATTGCATCAGAATTAAATACAAAAGGCACAATGCCGACTTAAGTACTGTCTGTGTTTTGAAGCATTCCTGTGCCAGTAGTTATAGATTCCGATGCTTGACTCCAGGTTTACTGTATCCCTTGGACCTTCTTATTGACGATAAAACACTGAAATTGCATCGGAATTAAATAGAAAAGGCACATTGCCGACTTAAGTACAAGAAGACTCACTCTTCTTACTGACTATGTTTTGAACCAATCTTGTGACACTAGTTATAGATTCCGATGCTTCACTTCACATTTACTGTATCCCTTGGATCTTCTTTTTGACGATGAAATACAGAAATTGCATCGGAATTAAATACAAAAGGCACAATGCCAACTTAAGTACATAATGACTGACTCTTCTTACTGACTATGCTTTGAACCATTCCTGTGCCACTAGTTATAGATTCCAATGCTACACTCCAGGTTTACTGTATCCCTTGGACCTTCTTATTGACGATGAAACACAGATATTGCATCGGAATTAAATACAAAAGGCACAATGCCGACTTAAGGACAAGAAGATTGACTCTTCTTTCTGACTATGTTTTGAACCATTCCTGTGACACTAGTTATAGATTCCGATGCTTCACTTCAGGTTTACTATATCCCTCTGACCTTCTTATTGACGATGAAACACAGAGATAGCATGGGAATTAAATACAAAAGGCACAATGCCGACTTAAGTACAGGAAGACTGTATCTCATTACTGTCTATGCGTTGAACCATTCCTGTGACACTAGTTATAGATTCCGATGCTTCTCTCCAGTTTTACTGTATCCCTTGGACTTTCTTATTGACGATGGAACACAGAAATTGCATCGGAATTAAATACAAGAGGCACAATGCCGACTTAAGTACAAGAAGACTGACTCTTCTTACTGTCTATGTTTTGAACCATTCCTGTGACACTAGTTATATATTCCGATGCTTGACTTCAGGTTTACTGTATCCCTACGACCTTCTTATTCACGATGAAACACAGAAATTGTATCGGAATTAAATACGAAAGGCACAATGCCGACTTAAGGACAAGAAGACTGACTCTTCTTGCTGACTATGTTTGAACTATTCCTGTGACACTAGTTATAGATTCCGGTGCTTCACTTTAGGTTGACTATATCCCTCTGACCTTCTTATTGACGATGAAACACAGAAATGGCGCCGGAATTAAATACAAAAGGCACAATGCCGACTTAAGTACATAAAGTTCGACACTTCTTAGTGACTATGTTTTGAACCATTCCTGTGACACTAGTTATGGATTCCGATGCTTCACTTCAGGTTTACTGTATCCCTTGGAGCATCTTCTTGTCGATGAAACACAGAAATTGCATCGGAATTATATACAATAGGCTCAATGCCGACTTAAGTACAAGAAGACTGTATCTTCTTGCTGTCTATGTCTTGATCCATTCCTGTGACACTAGTTATAGATTCCGATGCTTCACTTGAGGTTTACTGTATCCCTTGGACCTTCTTAATGACGATGAAACACAGATATTGCATCGGAATTAAATGCAAAAGGCACAATGCTGGCTTCGGTACATGAAGACTGAATCTTCTTAGTGTCTATGTTTTGAACCATGCCTGTGACACTAGTTATAGATTCCGATGCTACACTCCAGGTTTACTGTATCCCTTGGTCCTTCTTATTGACGATGAAACACAGATATGGCATCGGAAGAAAATACAAGAAGCACAATGCCGACTTACGTACAAGAAGACTGACTCTTCTTACTGACTATGTTTTGAACCATTCCTGAGACACTAGTTTTAGATTCCGATGCTACACTCCAGGTTTACTGTATCCCATGGACCTTCTTATTGACGATGAAACACAGAAATTGCATCGGAATTTAATACAAAAGTTACAATGCCGACTCAAGTACAAAAAGACTGACTCTTCTTACTGACTATGTTTCGAAACATTCCTATGAAACTAGTTATAGATTCCGATGCTTCACTTCAGGTTTACTGTATCGCTGGACCTTCTTATTGACGATGAAACACAGAAATTGCATCGGAATTAAATGCAAAAGGCACAATGCCGACTTAAGTACATGAAGACTGACTCTTCTTACTGACTATGATTTGAACCATTCCTGTGACACTATTTATAGATTAGGATGCTTCACTTCAGGTTTACTGTATCCCTTGTACCTACTTGTTGACGTTGAAACACAGGTATTGCATCGGAATTAAATACAAAAGGCACAATGCCGACTTAGGTACATGAGGACTGACTCTTCTTACTGTCTATGTTTTGAACCATTCCTGTGACACTAGTTATAGATTCCGATGCTACACTCCAGGTTTACTGTATCCGTTGGACCTTCTTATTGCCGATGAAACACAGAAATGGCATCGGAAGAAAATACAAAGGCCACAATGCCGGCTTAAGTACAAGAAGACTGACTCTTCTGACTGACTATGTTTTGAACCATTCCTGAGACACTAGTTTGAGATTCCGATGCTTCACTTCAGGTTTACTGTATCCCTCTGACCATCGTATTGACGATGAAACACAGAAATTGCATCGGAATTAAATAAAAAAGTACAATGCCGACTTAAGTACAAGAAGACTGACTTTTCTTACTGACTATGTTGTGAACCATTCCTGTGACACTAGTTATATATTCCGATGCTTCACTCCAGGTTTAGTGTACCCCTTGGACCTTCTTATTGACGATGAAACACAGAAATTGCATCGGAATTAAATACAAAATGCACAATGCCGACTTAGGTACATGAAGACTAAATCTTCTTACTTACTATGCTTTGAACCGTTCCTGTGACACTAGTTATAGATTCCGAAGCTACATTCCAGGTTTACTGTATCCCTTGGACCTTCTTATTGACGATGAAACACAGAAATTGCATCGGAATTAAATACAAAAAGCACAATGCCGATTTAAGGACAAGAAGACTGACTCTTCTTACTGACTAAGATTTGAACCATTCCTGTGACACTAGTTATAGATTCCGATGCTTCACTTCAGGTTTACTGCATCCCTGGACCTTCTTATTGACGATGAAACACAGAAATTGCATCGGAATTAAATACAAAATGCACAATGCCGACTGAAGTACATGAAGACTGACTATTCTTACTGACTATGATTTGAACCATTCCTGTGACACTAGTTATAGATTAGGATGCTTCACTTCAGGTTTACTATATCCCTCTGACCTTCTTATTGACGATGAAACACAGAGATAGCATGGGAATTAAATACAAAAGGCACAATGCCGACTTAAGTACAGGAAGACTGTATCTCATTACTGTCTATGCGTTGAACCATTCCTGTGACACTAGTTATAGATTCCGATGCTTCTCTCCAGTTTTACTGTATCCCTTAGACCTTCTTATTGACGATGGAACACTGAAATTGCATCGGAATTAAATACAAGAGGCACAATGCCGACTTAAGTACAAGAAGACAGACTCTTCTTACTGACTATGTTTTGAACCATTCCTGTTACACTAGTTATAGATTCCGATGCTTCACTTCAGGTTTATTGTATCCCTCTGACCTTCTTATTGACGATGAAACACAGAAATGGCAAGGGAATTAAATACAAGAGGCACAATGCCGACTTAAGTACAAGAAGACTGACTCTTCTTACTGTCTATGATTTGAACCACTCCATTGACACTAGTTATAGATTCCGATGCTTCACTTCAGGTGTACTGTATCCCTCAGACATTCTTATTGACGATGAAACACAGAAATTGCATCGGAATTAAATACAAAAGACACAATGGCGACTTAAGTACAAGAAGACTGACTCTTCTTACTGTCTATGTTTTGAACCATTCCTGTGTCACTAGTTATATATTCCGATGCTTGACTTCAGGTTTACTGTATCCCTACGACCTTCTTATTCACGATGAAACACAGAAATTGTATCGGAATTAAATACGAAAGGCACAATGCCGACTTAAGGACAAGAAGACTGACTCTTCTTACTGACTATGTTTGAACTATTCCTGTGACACTAGTTATAGATTCCGGTGCTTCACTTTAGGTTGACTGTATCCCTCTGACCTTCTTATTGACGATGAAACACAGAAATGGCACCGGAATTAAATACAAAAGGCACAATGCCGACTTAAGTACATAAAGTTCGACACTTCTTAGTGACTATGTTTTGAACCATTCCTGTGACACTAGTTATGGATTCCGATGATTCACTTCAGGTTTACTGTATCCCTTGGAGCATCTTCTTGTCGATGAAACACAGAAATTGCATCGGAATTAAATACAATAGGCTCAATGCCGACTTAAGTACAAGAAGACTGTATCTTCTTGCTGTCTATGTCTTGATCCATTCCTGTGACACTAGTTATAGATTCCGATGCTTCACTTGAGGTTTACTGTATCCCTTGGACCTTCATAATGACGATGAAACACAGAAATTGCAGCGGAATTAAAAATAAAAGGCACAATGCCGCCATCAGGACAAGAAGACTGACTCTTCTTACTGACTATGTTTTGAACCATTCCTGTGACACTAGTTATAGATTCCGATGCTTCACTTCAGGTTTACTGTATCCCTGGACCTTCTTATTGACGATGAAACACAGAAATTGCATCGGAATTAAATACAAAAGGCAAAATGCCGACATAAGTACATGAAGACTGACTCTTCTTACTGACTATGATTTGGACCATTCCTGTGACACTAGTTATAGATTAGGATGCATCACTTCAGGTTTACTGTATCCCTTGGACCTTCTTGTTGACGATGAAACACAGATATTGCATCGGAATTAAATGCAAAAGGCACAATGCTGGCTTCGGTACATGAAGACTGACTCTTCTTACTGTCTATGTTTTGAACCATTCCTGTGACTCTACTTATAGATTCCGATGCTACACTCCAGGTTTACTGTATCCCTTGGACCTTCTTATTGACGATGAAACACAGATATGGCATCGGAAGAAAATACAAGAAGCACAATGCCGACTTACGTACAAGAAGACTGACTCTTCTTACTGACTATCTTTTGAACCATTCCTGAGTCACTAGTTTTAGATTCCGATGCTACACTCCAGGTTTACTGTATCCCATGGACCTTCTTATTGACGATGAAACACAGAAATTGCATCGGAATTTAATACAAAAGTTACAATGCCGACTCAAGTACAAGAAGACTGACTCTTCTTACTGACTATGTTTCGAACCATTCCTATGAAACTAGTTATAGATTCCGATGCTTCACTTCAGGTTTACTGTATCGCTGGACCTTCTTATTGACGATGAAACACAGAAATTGCATCGGAATTAAATGCAAAAGGCACAATGCCGACTTAAGTACATGAAGACTGACTCTTCTTACTGACTATGATTTGAACCATTCCTGTGACACTAGTTATAGATTAGGATGCTTCACTTCAGGTTTACTGTATCCCTTGTACCTACTTGTTGACGATGAAACACAGGTATTGCATCGGAATTAAATACTAAAGGCACAATGCCGACTTAGGTACATGAGGACTGACTCTTCTTACTGTCTATGTTTTGAACCATTCCTGTGACACTAGTTATAGATTCCGATGCTACACTCCAGGTTTACTGTATCCCTTGGACCTTCTTATTGCCGATGAAACACAGAAATGGCATCGGAAGAAAATACAAAAAGCACAATGCCGGCTTAAGTACAAGAAGACTGACTCTTCTGACTGACTATGTTTTGAACCATTCCTGAGACACTAGTTTGAGATTCCGATGCTTCACTTCAGGTTTACTGTATCCCTCTGACCATCATATTGACGATGAAACACAGAAATTGCATCGGAATTAAATAAAAAAGTACAATGCCGACTTAAGTACAAGAAGACTGACTCTTCTTACTGACTAAGTTTTCAACCATTCCTGTGACACTACTTATAGATTCCGATGCTTCACTTCAGGTTTACTGTATCCCTGGACCTTCTTATTGACGATGAAACACAGAAATTGCATCGGAATTAAATTCAAAATGCACAATGCCGACTGAAGTACATGAAGACTGATTCTTCTTACTGTCTATGTTTTGAACCATTCCTGTGACACTAGTTATATATTCCGATGCTTCACTCCAGGTTTAGTGTACCCCTTGGACCTTCTTATTGACGATGAAACACAGAAATTGCATCGGAATTAAATACAAAATGCACAATGCCGACTTAGGTACATGAAGACTGACTCTTCTTACTTACTATGTATTGAACCGTTTCTGTGACACTAGTTATAGATTCCGAAGCTACATTCCAGGTTTACTGTATCCCTTGGACCTTCTTATTGACGATGAAACACAGAAATTGCATCGGAATTAAATACAAAAAGCACAATGCCGATTTAAGGACAAGAAGACTGACTCTTCTTACTGACAAAGTTTTCAACCATTCCTGTGACACTAGTTATAGATTCCGATGCTTCACTTCAGGTTTACTGTATCTCTGGACCTTCTTATTGACGATGAAACACAGAAATTGCATCGGAATTAAATGCGAAAGGCACAATGCCGACTTCGGTACATGAAGACTGACTTTTCTTACTGTCTATGTTTTGAACAATTCCTGTGACACTAGTTATAGATTCCGATGCTACACTCCAGGTTTATTGTATCCCTTGGACCTTCTTATTGACGATGAAACACAGAAATTGCATCGGAATTAAATATAAAAGGTACAATGCCGACATAGGTACATGAAGACTGACTCTTCTTACTGTCTATGTTTTGAAGCATTCCTGTGACACCAGTTATAGATTGCGATGCTACACTCCAGGTTTACTGTATCCCTTGGACCTTCTTATTGACGATGAAACACAGAAATTGCATCGGAATTAAATATAAAAGGCACAATGCCGACTTAAGTACATGAAGATTGACTCTTCTTACTGACGATGATTTAAACTATTCCTGTGACACTAGTTATAGATTAGGATGCTTCACTTCACGTTTACTGTATCCCATGGACCTTCTTGTTGACGATGAAACACAGATATTGCATCGGAATTAAATACAAAAGGCGCAATGCCGACATAGGTACATGAAGACTCACTCTTCTTACTGTGTATGTTTTGAAGCATTCCTGTGACACTAGTTATAGATTGCGATGCTACACTCCAGGTTTACTGTATTCCCTGGACCTTCTTATTGACGATGAAACACAGAAATACCACCGTAAGAAAATACAAAAGGCACAATGCCGACTTAAGTACAAGAAGACTGTTTCTTCTTACTGACTATGTTTTTAACCATTCCTGTGACACTAGTTGTAGATTCCTATGCTTCTCCCCAGGTTTAGTGTGCCCCTTGGACATTCTTATTGACGATGAAACACAGAAATTGCATCTGAATTATATACAAAAGGCACAATGCTGACATAGGTACATGAAGACTGGCTCTCCTTAATTTCTATGTTTTGAACCCTTCCTGTGACACTAGTTATAGTTTCCGAAGCTACACTCCAGGTTTACTGTATCCCTTGGACCTTCTTATTGACGAAGAGACACAGATATTGCACCGGAATTAAATACAAAAGGCACAATGCCGACTTAAGGACAAGAAGACTGACTCTTCTTACTGACTATGTTTTGAACCATTCCTGTGACACTAGTTATAGATTCCGATGCTTCACTTCAGGTTTACTGTATCATTTGGACCTTCTTATTGACGATGACTCACAGCAATTACATCGGAATTACATACAAAATGCACAATGCTGACTTAAGTACAAAAAGACTGACTCCTGTTACTGACTACGTTTTGAACCATTGCTGTGACACTATATAGATTCCGATGCTTCCCTTCAGGGTTACTGAATCCCTCTGACCTTCTTATTTACGATGAAACACAGAAACTGTATCGGAATTTAATACAAAAGGCACAATGCCGACTTAAGGCCATAAAGACTGACTCTTCTTACTGACTATGTTTGAACCATTCCTGTGTCACTAGTTATAGATTCCGATGCTTCACTTCAGGTTTACTGTATCCCTCTGACCTTCTTATTGACGATGAAACACAGAAATGGCACCGGAATGAAATACAAAAGGCACAATGCCGACATAAGTACATAAGGACCGACTCTTCTTAGTGACTATGCTTTGAACCATTCCTGTGACCCTAGTTATGGATTCCGAAGCTTCACTTCAGGTTTACTGTATACCTTGGAGCATCTTATTGACGATGAAACACAGAAATTGCATCGGAATTAAATACAAAAGGCACAATGCCGACTTAAGTACAAGAAGACTGTATCATCTTGCTGTCTATGTTTTGAACCATTCCTGTGACACTAGTTATAGATTCCGATGCTTCACTTGAGGTTTACTGTATCCCTTGGAAAATCTAATTGACGATGAAACACAGAAATTGCAGCGGAATTAAATAAAAAAGGCACAATGTCACCTTCAGGACAAGAAGACTGACTCTTCTTAATGACTATGTTTGAACCTTTCCTGTGACACTAGTTATAGATTCCGATGCTTCACTTCAGGTTTACTGTATCATTTGGACCTTCTTATTGACGATGACTCACAGAAATTACATCGGAATTAAATACAAAATGCACAATGCCGACTTAAGTACAAAAAGACTGACTCCTGTTACTGACTATGCTTTGAACCATTCCTGTGACACTAGTTATAGATTCCGATGCTTCACTTCAGGGTTACTGAATCCCTCTGACCTTCTTATTTACAATGAAACACAGAAATTGTATCGGAATTAAATACAAAAGGCACAATGCCGACTTAAGGACAAGAAGACTGACTCTTCTTACTGACTATGTTTGAACCATTCCTGTGACACTAGTTATAGATTCCGATGCTTCACTTCAGGTTTACTGTATCCCTCTGACCTTCTTATTGACCATGAAACACAGAAATGGCACCGGAGTTAAATACAAAAGGCACAATGCCGACATAAGTACATAAAGACCGACTCTTCTTACTGACTATGTTTTGAACCATTCCTGTGACACTAGTTATGGATTCCGATGCTTCACTTCAGGGTTACTGTATCCCTTGGAGCATCTTATTGACGATGAAACACAGAAATTGCATCGGAATTAAATACAAAAGGCACAATGCCGACTTAAGTAAAAGAAGACTGTATCTTCTTGCTGTCTATGTTGTGAACCATTCCTGTGACACTACTTATAGATTCCGATGCTTCACTTCAGGTTTACTGTATCCCTCTGACCTTCCTATTGATGATGAAACACAGAAATGGCACCGGAATTAAATACAAAAGGGACAATGCCGACTTAAGTACATAAGACCGACTCTTCTTAGTAACTATGATTTGAACCAATCGTGTGACACTAGTTATGGATTCCGATGCTTCACTTCAGGTTTACTGTATCTCTTGGACCTTCTTGTTGACGATGAAACACAGATATTGCATCGGAATTAAATACAAAAGGCACATTGCCGACTTCGGTACATGAAGACTGACTCTTCTTACTGTCTATGTTTTGAACCATTCCTGTGACACTAGTTATGGATTCCGATGCTACACTCCAGGTTTTCTGTATCCCTTGGAGCTTCTTATTGACGATGAAACACAGGAATGGCATCGGAAGAAAATACAAAAAGCACAATGCCGACTTAAGTACAAGAAGACTGTATCTTCTAACTGTCTTTGTTTTGAACCATTCCCGTGCACTAGTTATACATTTCGATGCTTCACTTGAGGTTTACTGTATCCCTTGGACCTTCCTATTGACGATGAAACACAGAAATTGCAGCGGAATTAAATAAAAAATGCACAATGCCGCCTTCAGGACGAGAAGACTGACTCTACTTACTGACTATGCTTTGAACCATTCCTGTGACACTAGTTATGGAATCCGATGCTTCACTTCAGGTTTACTGTATCCCTGGACCTTCTTGTTGACGATGAAACACAGAAATTGCATCGGAATTAAATACAAAAGGCACAATGACGACTTAAGTACATGAAGACTGACTCTTCTTACTGACTATGTTTTGAACCATTCCTGAGAAACTAGTTTTAGATTCCGATCCATCACTTCAGGTTTACTGTATCCCTCTGACCATCTTATTGACGAAGAAACACAGAAATTGCATCGGAATTAATTAGAAAAGGACAATGCCGACTAAAGGACAAGAAGTCTGACTCCTCTTACTGACTATGTTGTGAACCATTCCTGTGACACTAGTTATATATTCCGATGCTTCACTCGAGGTTTAGTGTACCCCTTGGACCTTCTTATTGACGATGAAACACAGAAATTGCATCGAAATTAAATACAAAAGGCACAATGCCGACTTAAGTACAAGAAGACAGTATCTTCTTACTGTCTATGTTTTTAACCTTTGCTGTGCCACTAGTTATAGATTCCGATGCTTCACTCCGGGTTTACTGTATCCCTTGAACCTTCTTATTGACGATGAAACACAGAAATTGCATCGGAATTAAATACAAAAGGCACAATGCCGCCTTAAGGACAAGAAGGCTGACTCTTCTTACTGACTATGATTTCATCCATTCCTGTGACACTAGTTATAGATTCCGATGCTTCACTTCAGGTTTACTGTATCCCTCTGACCTTCTTATTGACGATGAAACACAGAAATTGCACCGGAATTCAATACAAAATGCACAATGCCGACTTAAGTACAAGATGACTGACTCTTCTTACTGTCTATGTTTTGAACCATTCCATTGACACTAGTTATAGATTCCGATGCTACACTCCAGGTTTACTGTATCCCTTGGACCTTCTTATTGACGAAGAAACACTGAAATTGCATCGGAATTAAATACAAAAGGCACAATGCCGACTTAAGTACAAGAAGACTGACCCATCTTACTGACTATGTATTGAGTCATTCCTGTGACACTAGTTATAGATTCCGATGCTTCACTTCAAGTTTACTGAAACCCTTGGACCTTCTTATTGACGGTGAAACACAGAAATTGCATCGAAATTAAATACAAAAGGCACAATGCCCACTTAAGTACAAGAAGACAGTATCTTCTTACTGTCTATGTTTTGAACCTTTGCTGTGCCACTAGTTATAGATTCCGATGCTTCACTCCGGGTTTACTGTATCCCTTGAACCTTCTTATTGACGATGAAACACAGAAATTGCATCGGAATTAAATACAAAAGGCACAATGCCGACTTAAGTACAAGAAGACTGACCCATCTTACTGACTATGTATTGAGTCATTCCTGTGACACTAGTTATATATTCCGATGCTTCACTCGAGGTTTAGTGTACCCCTTGGACCTTCTTATTGACGATGAAACACAGAAATTGCATCGAAATTAAATACAAAAGGCACAATGCCCACTTAAGTACAAGAAGACAGTATCTTCTTACTGTCTATGTTTTGAACCTTTGCTGTGCCACTAGTTATAGATTCCGATGCTTCACTCCGGGTTTACTGTATCCCTTGAACCTTCTTATTGACGATGAAACACAGAAATTGCATCGGAATTAAATACAAAAGGCACAATGCCGACTTAAGTACAAGAAGACTGACTCTTCTTACTGTCTATGTTTTGAACCATTCCTGTGCAACTAGTTATAGATTTCGATGCTTCACTTCAGGTTTACTGTATCACGTGGACCTTCTTATTGACGACGAAACACAGAAATTTTGTCGGAATTAAATAGAAAAGGCACAATGACGACTTAAGTACAAGAAGACTATCTCTTCCTACTGTCTATGTTTTGAACCATTCCTGTGACACTAGTTATAGATTCCGATGCTTCACTTCAGGTTTACTGTATCCCTTGGACCTTCTTCTTGACGATGAAACACAGAAATTGCATCGGAATTAAATACAAAAGGCACAATGCCGACTTAAGGACAAGAAGACTGACTCTTCTTACTGACTATGCTTTGAACCATTCCTGCGACACTAGTTACAGATTCCGATGATTCACTTCAGGTTTACTGTATCATTTGGACCCTCTTATTGACGATGACACACAGAAATTACATCGGAATTAAATACAAAAGGCACAATGCCGACTTAAGTACAAAAAGACTGACTCTTCTTACTGACTATGTTTTGAACCATTCCTGTGACACTAGTTATAGATTCCGATGCTTCACTTCAGGTTTACTGTATCCCTCTGACCTTCTTTTTGACGATGAAACACAGAAATTGCATCGGAATTAAATAGAAAAGGCACAATGCCGGCTTAAGTACAAGAAGACTGACTCGTCTTACTGTCTAAGTTTTGAACCATTCCTGTGACACTAATTATAGTTTCCAATGCTTGACTTCAGGTTTACTGTATCCCTCTGACCTTCTTTTTGACGATGAAACACAGAAATTGCATCGGAATTAAATACAAAAGGCACAATGCCGACTTAAGTAGAAGAAGACTGACTCTTCTGACTGACTATGTTATGAAACCATTTCTGTGGCACTAGTTATAGATTCCGATGCTTCCCTCCAGGGTTACTGATTCCCTCTGACCTTCTTGTTCACAATGAAACACAGAAATTGCATCGGAATTGAATAGAAAAGGCACAATGCCGACTTAAAGACAAGTAGACTGACTCTTCTTACTGACTATGTTTGAACCATTCCTGTGACACTAGTTATAGATTCCGATGCTTCACTTCAGGTTTACTGTATCCCTCTGACCCTCTTATTGACGATGAAACACAGAAATGGCACCGGAATTAAATACAAAAGGGACAATGCAGACTTAAGTACATAAGACCGACTCTTCTTAGTAACTATGATTTGAACCATTTGTGTGACACTAGTTATGGATTCCGATGCTTCACTTCAGGTTTACTGTATCCCTTGGAGCATCTTATTGACGATGAAACACAGAAATAGTATCGGAATTAAATACAAAAGGCACAATTCCGACTTAAGCACAAGAAGACTGTATCTTCTTACTGTCTATGTTTTGAACCATTCCTGTGCACTAGTTATAGATTCCGATGCTTCACTTGAGGTTTACTGTATCCCTTGGACCTTCCTATTGACGATGAAACACAGAAATTGCAGCGGAATTAAATAAAAAAGGCACAATGCCGCCTTCAGGGCAAGAAGACTGACTCTACTTACTGAGTATGCTTCGAACCATTCCTGTGACACTAGTTATGGATGCCGATGCTTCACTTCAGGTATACAGTATCCCTGGACCTTCTTATTGACGATGAAACACAGAAATTGCATCGGAATTAAATACAAAAGGCACAATGTCGACTTAAGTACATGAAGACTGACTCTTCTTACTGACTATGATTTGAACCATTCCTGTGACACTAGTTATAGATTAGGATGCTTCACTTCAGGTTTACTGTATCCCTTGGACCTTCTTGTTGACGATGAAACACAGATATTGCATCGGAATTAAATACAAAAGGCACAATGTCGACTTAAGTACATGAAGACTGACTCTTCTTACTGACTATGTTTTGAACCATTCCTGAGAAACTAGTTTTAGATTCCGATCCATCACTTCAGGTTTACTGTATTCCTCTGACCATCTTATTGACGGAGAAACACAGAAATTGCATCGGAATTAATTAGAAAAGGACAATGCCGACTTAAGGACAAGAAGTCTGACTCCTCTTACTGACTATGTAGTGAACCATTCCTGTGACACTAGTTATATATTCCGATGCTTCACTCGAGGTTTAGTGTACCCCTTGGACCTTCTTATTGACGATGAAACACAGAAATTGCATCGAAATTAAATTCAAAAGGCACAATGCCCACTTAAGTACAAAAAGACTGACTCTTCTTACTGACTATGTTTTGAACCATTCCTGTGACACTAGTTATAGATTCCGATGCTTCACTTCAGGTTTACTGTATCCCTCTGACCTTCTTTTTGACGATGAAACACAGAAATTGCATCGGAATTAAATAGAAAAGGCACAATGCCGGCTTAAGTACAAGAAGACTGACTCGTCTTACTGTCTAAGTTTTGAACCATTCCTGTGACACTAATTATAGTTTCCAATGCTTGACTTCAGGTTTACTGTATCCCTCTGACCTTCCTTTTGACGATGAAACACAGAAATTGCATCGGAATTAAATACAAAAGGCACAATGCCGACTTAAGTAGAAGAAGACTGACTCTTCTGACTGACTATGCTATGAAACCATTTCTGTGGCACTAGTTATAGATTCCGATGCTTCCCTCCAGGGTTACTGATTCCCTCTGACCTTCTTGTTCACAATGAAACACAGAAATTGCATCGGAATTGAATAGAACAGGCACAATGCCGACTTAAAGACAAGTAGACTGACTCTTCTTACTGACTATGTTTGAACCATTCCTGTGACACTAGTTATAGATTCCGATGCTTCACTTCAGGTTTACTGTATCCCTCTGACCTTCTTATTGACGATGAAACACAGAAATGGCACCGGAATTAAATACAAAAGGGACAATGCAGACTTAAGTACATAAGACCGACTCTTCTTAGTAACTATGATTTGAACCATTTGTGTGACACTAGTTATGGATTCCGATGCTTCACTTCAGGTTTACTGTATCCCTTGGAGCATCTTATTGACGATGAAACACAGAAATAGTATCGGAATTAAATACAAAAGGCACAATTCCGACTTAAGCACAAGAAGACTGTATCTTCTTACTGTCTATGTTTTGAACCATTCCTGTGCACTAGTTATAGATTCCGATGCTTCACTTGAGGTTTACTGTATCCCTTGGACCTTCCTATTGACGATGAAACACAGAAATTGCAGCGGAATTAAATAAAAAAGGCACAATGCCGCCTTCAGGGCAAGAAGACTGACTCTACTTACTGAGTATGCTTCGGACCATTCCTGTGACACTAGTTATGGATGCCGATGCTTCACTTCAGGTTTACAGTATCCCTGGACCTTCTTATTGACGATGAAACACAGAAATTGCATCGGAATTAAATACAAAAGGCACAATGTCGACTTAAGTACATGAAGACTGACTCTTCTTACTGACTATGATTTGAACCATTCCTGTGACACTAGTTATAGATTAGGATATTTCACTTCAGGTTTACTGTATCCCTTGGACCTTCTTGTTGACGATGAAACACAGATATTGCATCGGAATTAAATACAAAAGGCACATTGCCGACTTCGGTACATGAAGACTGACTCTTCTGACTGTCTATGTTTTGAACCATTCCTGTGACACTAGTTATAGATTCCGATGCTACACTCCAGGTTTTCTGTATCCCTTGGACCTTCTTATTGACGATGAAACACAGAAATGGCATCGGAAGAAAATGCAATAAGCACAATGCCGACTTAAGTACAAGAAGACTGTATCTTCTTACTGTCTTTGTTTTGAACCATTCCTGTGCACTAGTTATACGTTTCGATGCTTCACTTGAGGTTTACTGTATCCCTTGGACCTTCCTATTGACGATGAAACACAGAAATTGCAGCGGAATTAAATAAAAAAGGCACAATGCCGCCTTCAGGACAAGAAGACTGACTCTACTTACTGACTATGTTTTGAACCATTCCTGTGACACTAGTTATGGAATCCGATGCTTCACTTCAGGTTTACTGTATCCCTGGACCTTCTTGTTGACGATGAAACACAGAAATTTCATCGGAATTAAATACAAAAGGCACAATGTCGACTTAAGTACATGAAGACTGACTCTTCTTACTGACTATGTTTTGAACCATTCCTGAGACACTAGTTTTAGATTCCGATCCATCACTTCAGGTTTACTGTATCCCTCTGACCATCTTATTGACGAAGAAACACAGAAATTGCATCGGAATTAATTAGAAAAGGACAATGCCGACTTAAGGACAAGAAGTCTGACTCCTCTTACTGACTATGTTGTGAACCATTCCTGTGACACTAGTTATATATTCCGATGCTAACTCGAGGTTTAGTGTACCCCTTAGACCTTCTTATTGACGATGAAACACAGAAATTGCATCGAAATTAAATACAAAAGGCACAATGCCGACTTAAGTACAAGAAGACAGTATCTTCTTACTGTCTATGTTTTGACCCATTCCTGTGACACTAGTTATAGATTCCGATGCTACACTCCAGGTTTACTGTATCCCTTGGACCTTCTTATTGACGATGAAACACAGAAATGGCATCGGAAGAAAATACAAAAGTCACAATGCCGACTGAAGTACAAGAAGACTGACTCTTCTTACTGACTATGTTTTGAACCATTCCTATGACACTAGTTATAGATTCCGATGCTACACTCCAGGTTTGCTGTATCCCATGGACTTTCTTATTGACGATGAAACACAGAAAATGCATTGGAATTTAATACAAAAGTCACAATGCCGACTCAAGTACAAGAAGAATGACTCTTCTTACAGACTATGTTTTGAACCAGTCCTGTGACACTAGTTATAGATTCCGATGCTTCACTTCAGGTTTACTGTATCCATGGACCTTCTTATTGACTATGAAATATAGAAATAGCATCGCAATTAAATACAAAAGGCGCAATGCCGACTTAAGTACATGAAGACTGACTCTTCTCACTGACTATGATTTGAACCATTCCTGTGACACTAGTTATAGATTCCGATGCTACACTCCAGGTTTACTGTATCACTTGGACCTTCTTATTGACGATGAAACACAGAAATGGCATCGGAAGAAAATACAAAAGGCACAATGCCGGCTTAGGTACAAGAGGACTGACTGTTCTTACTGACTATGTTTTGAACCATTCCTGTGACACTAGTTATAGATTCCGATGCTACACTCCAGGTTTACTGTATCCCATGGACTTTCTTATTGACGATGAAACACAGAAATTGCATCGGAATTTAATACAAAAGACACAATGCCGACTCAAGTACAAGAAGACTGACTCTTCTAACAGACTATGTTTTGACCCATTCTTGTGACACTAGTTATAGATTCCGATGCTTCACTTCAGGTTTACTGTATCCCTGGACCTTCTTATTGACTATGAAACAAAGAAATTGCATCGCAATTAAATACAAAAGGCACAATGCCGACTTAAGTACATGAAGACTGACTCTTCTCACTGACTATGTTTTGAACCTTTCGTCTGACACTAGTTATAGATTCCCATGCTTCACTTCAGTTTTACTGTATCCCGTGGACCTTCTTATTGACGATAAAACACACAAATTGCATCGGAAATAAATACAAAAAGCACAATGCCGAATAAGTACATGAAGACTGACTCTTCTCACTGACTATGCTTTGAACCATTTCTCTGACACTAGTTATAGATTCCGATGCTTCACTTCAGGTTTACTGTATCGTTTGGACCTTCTTGTTGACGATGAGACACAGAAATTGCATCGGAATTTAATACAAAAGGCACAATGGTGACTTAAGTACATGAAGACCGACTCTTCTTACTGACTATGTTTGAACCATTCGTGTGACACTAGTTATAGATTCCGATGCTTCACTTTAGGTTTACTGTATCCCTTGGACCTTCTTATTGACGATGAAACACAGAAATTGCATCAGAATTAAATACAAAAGGCACAATGCCGACTTAAGTACTGTCTGTGTTTTGAAGCATTCCTGTGCCAGTAGTTATAGATTCCGATGCTTGACTCCAGGTTTACTGTATCCCTTGGACCTTCTTATTGACGATAAAACACTGAAATTGCATCGGAATTAAATAGAAAAGGCACATTGCCGACTTAAGTACAAGAAGACTCACTCTTCTTACTGACTATGTTTTGAACCAATCTTGTGACACTAGTTATAGATTCCGATGCTTCACTTCACATTTACTGTATCCCTTGGATCTTCTTTTTGACGATGAAATACAGAAATTGCATCGGAATTAAATACAAAAGGCACAATGCCAACTTAAGTACATAATGACTGACTCTTCTTACTGACTATGCTTTGAACCATTCCTGTGCCACTAGTTATAGATTCCAATGCTACACTCCAGGTTTACTGTATCCCTTGGACCTTCTTATTGACGATGAAACACAGATATTGCATCGGAATTAAATACAAAAGGCACAATGCCGACTTAAGGACAAGAAGATTGACTCTTCTTTCTGACTATGTTTTGAACCATTCCTGTGACACTAGTTATAGATTCCGATGCTTCACTTCAGGTTTACTATATCCCTCTGACCTTCTTATTGACGATGAAACACAGAGATAGCATGGGAATTAAATACAAAAGGCACAATGCCGACTTAAGTACAGGAAGACTGTATCTCATTACTGTCTATGCGTTGAACCATTCCTGTGACACTAGTTATAGATTCCGATGCTTCTCTCCAGTTTTACTGTATCCCTTGGACTTTCTTATTGACGATGGAACACAGAAATTGCATCGGAATTAAATACAAGAGGCACAATGCCGACTTAAGTACAAGAAGACTGACTCTTCTTACTGTCTATGTTTTGAACCATTCCTGTGACACTAGTTATATATTCCGATGCTTGACTTCAGGTTTACTGTATCCCTACGACCTTCTTATTCACGATGAAACACAGAAATTGTATCGGAATTAAATACGAAAGGCACAATGCCGACTTAAGGACAAGAAGACTGACTCTTCTTGCTGACTATGTTTGAACTATTCCTGTGACACTAGTTATAGATTCCGGTGCTTCACTTTAGGTTGACTATATCCCTCTGACCTTCTTATTGACGATGAAACACAGAAATGGCGCCGGAATTAAATACAAAAGGCACAATGCCGACTTAAGTACATAAAGTTCGACACTTCTTAGTGACTATGTTTTGAACCATTCCTGTGACACTAGTTATGGATTCCGATGCTTCACTTCAGGTTTACTGTATCCCTTGGAGCATCTTCTTGTCGATGAAACACAGAAATTGCATCGGAATTATATACAATAGGCTCAATGCCGACTTAAGTACAAGAAGACTGTATCTTCTTGCTGTCTATGTCTTGATCCATTCCTGTGACACTAGTTATAGATTCCGATGCTTCACTTGAGGTTTACTGTATCCCTTGGACCTTCTTAATGACGATGAAACACAGATATTGCATCGGAATTAAATGCAAAAGGCACAATGCTGGCTTCGGTACATGAAGACTGAATCTTCTTAGTGTCTATGTTTTGAACCATGCCTGTGACACTAGTTATAGATTCCGATGCTACACTCCAGGTTTACTGTATCCCTTGGTCCTTCTTATTGACGATGAAACACAGATATGGCATCGGAAGAAAATACAAGAAGCACAATGCCGACTTACGTACAAGAAGACTGACTCTTCTTACTGACTATGTTTTGAACCATTCCTGAGACACTAGTTTTAGATTCCGATGCTACACTCCAGGTTTACTGTATCCCATGGACCTTCTTATTGACGATGAAACACAGAAATTGCATCGGAATTTAATACAAAAGTTACAATGCCGACTCAAGTACAAAAAGACTGACTCTTCTTACTGACTATGTTTCGAAACATTCCTATGAAACTAGTTATAGATTCCGATGCTTCACTTCAGGTTTACTGTATCGCTGGACCTTCTTATTGACGATGAAACACAGAAATTGCATCGGAATTAAATGCAAAAGGCACAATGCCGACTTAAGTACATGAAGACTGACTCTTCTTACTGACTATGATTTGAACCATTCCTGTGACACTATTTATAGATTAGGATGCTTCACTTCAGGTTTACTGTATCCCTTGTACCTACTTGTTGACGTTGAAACACAGGTATTGCATCGGAATTAAATACAAAAGGCACAATGCCGACTTAGGTACATGAGGACTGACTCTTCTTACTGTCTATGTTTTGAACCATTCCTGTGACACTAGTTATAGATTCCGATGCTACACTCCAGGTTTACTGTATCCGTTGGACCTTCTTATTGCCGATGAAACACAGAAATGGCATCGGAAGAAAATACAAAGGGCACAATGCCGGCTTAAGTACAAGAAGACTGACTCTTCTGACTGACTATGTTTTGAACCATTCCTGAGACACTAGTTTGAGATTCCGATGCTTCACTTCAGGTTTACTGTATCCCTCTGACCATCGTATTGACGATGAAACACAGAAATTGCATCGGAATTAAATAAAAAAGTACAATGCCGACTTAAGTACAAGAAGACTGACTTTTCTTACTGACTATGTTGTGAACCATTCCTGTGACACTAGTTATATATTCCGATGCTTCACTCCAGGTTTAGTGTACCCCTTGGACCTTCTTATTGACGATGAAACACAGAAATTGCATCGGAATTAAATACAAAATGCACAATGCCGACTTAGGTACATGAAGACTAAATCTTCTTACTTACTATGCTTTGAACCGTTCCTGTGACACTAGTTATAGATTCCGAAGCTACATTCCAGGTTTACTGTATCCCTTGGACCTTCTTATTGACGATGAAACACAGAAATTGCATCGGAATTAAATACAAAAAGCACAATGCCGATTTAAGGACAAGAAGACTGACTCTTCTTACTGACTAAGATTTGAACCATTCCTGTGACACTAGTTATAGATTCCGATGCTTCACTTCAGGTTTACTGCATCCCTGGACCTTCTTATTGACGATGAAACACAGAAATTGCATCGGAATTAAATACAAAATGCACAATGCCGACTGAAGTACATGAAGACTGACTATTCTTACTGACTATGATTTGAACCATTCCTGTGACACTAGTTATAGATTAGGATGCTTCACTTCAGGTTTACTATATCCCTCTGACCTTCTTATTGACGATGAAACACAGAGATAGCATGGGAATTAAATACAAAAGGCACAATGCCGACTTAAGTACAGGAAGACTGTATCTCATTACTGTCTATGCGTTGAACCATTCCTGTGACACTAGTTATAGATTCCGATGCTTCTCTCCAGTTTTACTGTATCCCTTAGACCTTCTTATTGACGATGGAACACTGAAATTGCATCGGAATTAAATACAAGAGGCACAATGCCGACTTAAGTACAAGAAGACAGACTCTTCTTACTGACTATGTTTTGAACCATTCCTGTTACACTAGTTATAGATTCCGATGCTTCACTTCAGGTTTATTGTATCCCTCTGACCTTCTTATTGACGATGAAACACAGAAATGGCAAGGGAATTAAATACAAGAGGCACAATGCCGACTTAAGTACAAGAAGACTGACTCTTCTTACTGTCTATGATTTGAACCACTCCATTGACACTAGTTATAGATTCCGATGCTTCACTTCAGGTGTACTGTATCCCTCTGACATTCTTATTGACGATGAAACACAGAAATTGCATCGGAATTAAATACAAAAGACACAATGGCGACTTAAGTACAAGAAGACTGACTCTTCTTACTGTCTATGTTTTGAACCATTCCTGTGTCACTAGTTATATATTCCGATGCTTGACTTCAGGTTTACTGTATCCCTACGACCTTCTTATTCACGATGAAACACAGAAATTGTATCGGAATTAAATACGAAAGGCACAATGCCGACTTAAGGACAAGAAGACTGACTCTTCTTACTGACTATGTTTGAACTATTCCTGTGACACTAGTTATAGATTCCGGTGCTTCACTTTAGGTTGACTGTATCCCTCTGACCTTCTTATTGACGATGAAACACAGAAATGGCACCGGAATTAAATACAAAAGGCACAATGCCGACTTAAGTACATAAAGTTCGACACTTCTTAGTGACTATGTTTTGAACCATTCCTGTGACACTAGTTATGGATTCCGATGATTCACTTCAGGTTTACTGTATCCCTTGGAGCATCTTCTTGTCGATGAAACACAGAAATTGCATCGGAATTAAATACAATAGGCTCAATGCCGACTTAAGTACAAGAAGACTGTATCTTCTTGCTGTCTATGTCTTGATCCATTCCTGTGACACTAGTTATAGATTCCGATGCTTCACTTGAGGTTTACTGTATCCCTTGGACCTTCATAATGACGATGAAACACAGAAATTGCAGCGGAATTAAAAATAAAAGGCACAATGCCGCCATCAGGACAAGAAGACTGACTCTTCTTACTGACTATGTTTTGAACCATTCCTGTGACACTAGTTATAGATTCCGATGCTTCACTTCAGGTTTACTGTATCCCTGGACCTTCTTATTGACGATGAAACACAGAAATTGCATCGGAATTAAATACAAAAGGCAAAATGCCGACATAAGTACATGAAGACTGACTCTTCTTACTGACTATGATTTGGACCATTCCTGTGACACTAGTTATAGATTAGGATGCATCACTTCAGGTTTACTGTATCCCTTGGACCTTCTTGTTGACGATGAAACACAGATATTGCATCGGAATTAAATGCAAAAGGCACAATGCTGGCTTCGGTACATGAAGACTGACTCTTCTTACTGTCTATGTTTTGAACCATTCCTGTGACTCTACTTATAGATTCCGATGCTACACTCCAGGTTTACTGTATCCCTTGGACCTTCTTATTGACGATGAAACACAGATATGGCATCGGAAGAAAATACAAGAAGCACAATGCCGACTTACGTACAAGAAGACTGACTCTTCTTACTGACTATCTTTTGAACCATTCCTGAGTCACTAGTTTTAGATTCCGATGCTACACTCCAGGTTTACTGTATCCCATGGACCTTCTTATTGACGATGAAACACAGAAATTGCATCGGAATTTAATACAAAAGTTACAATGCCGACTCAAGTACAAGAAGACTGACTCTTCTTACTGACTATGTTTCGAACCATTCCTATGAAACTAGTTATAGATTCCGATGCTTCACTTCAGGTTTACTGTATCGCTGGACCTTCTTATTGACGATGAAACACAGAAATTGCATCGGAATTAAATGCAAAAGGCACAATGCCGACTTAAGTACATGAAGACTGACTCTTCTTACTGACTATGATTTGAACCATTCCTGTGACACTAGTTATAGATTAGGATGCTTCACTTCAGGTTTACTGTATCCCTTGTACCTACTTGTTGACGATGAAACACAGGTATTGCATCGGAATTAAATACTAAAGGCACAATGCCGACTTAGGTACATGAGGACTGACTCTTCTTACTGTCTATTTTTTGAACCATTCCTGTGACACTAGTTATAGATTCCGATGCTACACTCCAGGTTTACTGTATCCCTTGGACCTTCTTATTGCCGATGAAACACAGAAATGGCATCGGAAGAAAATACAAAAAGCACAATGCCGGCTTAAGTACAAGAAGACTGACTCTTCTGACTGACTATGTTTTGAACCATTCCTGAGACACTAGTTTGAGATTCCGATGCTTCACTTCAGGTTTACTGTATCCCTCTGACCATCATATTGACGATGAAACACAGAAATTGCATCGGAATTAAATAAAAAAGTACAATGCCGACTTAAGTACAAGAAGACTGACTCTTCTTACTGACTAAGTTTTCAACCATTCCTGTGACACTACTTATAGATTCCGATGCTTCACTTCAGGTTTACTGTATCCCTGGACCTTCTTATTGACGATGAAACACAGAAATTGCATCGGAATTAAATTCAAAATGCACAATGCCGACTGAAGTACATGAAGACTGATTCTTCTTACTGTCTATGTTTTGAACCATTCCTGTGACACTAGTTATATATTCCGATGCTTCACTCCAGGTTTAGTGTACCCCTTGGACCTTCTTATTGACGATGAAACACAGAAATTGCATCGGAATTAAATACAAAATGCGCCAATGCCGACTTAGGTACATGAAGACTGACTCTTCTTACTTACTATGTATTGAACCGTTTCTGTGACACTAGTTATAGATTCCGAAGCTACATTCCAGGTTTACTGTATCCCTTGGACCTTCTTATTGACGATGAAACACAGAAATTGCATCGGAATTAAATACAAAAAGCACAATGCCGATT